>NW_013668831.1:46557-60962 GCF_000517525.1 Limulus polyphemus
CTGCAGTGAACCCCTACTGTGCTTATTCCACACGTAAGTTGTTGCCTGCAACACACAAAGATGCGATACCTACCACACAGAAAAGTATGTTTATTTATGAATTCTCATGCTACTCTGAATGTCTGTATGTAGGTCGCACTTCACAAAGATTACAGGATAGAATTAAACAACATGTACCCACATCCATAAGAACTAAGAGTGTGAAAGAAAAGAATTTACCATGTCGCTCCTGTAAAACAAAAGTTCTACCACCTAAATGTGAATCAGTGATTGTCCAGCATTTACTAGTGAACCCGACTTGTGCTGACAACTACATGGATAGCAGGTTTAAAATTATTGCAAATGGTCTGTCACCCTTTCATCTCCATATTTTGGAAGCCACCTTTATTAAAACACATAAACCTGTCCTTTGCCGCCAAAAAGAATTCCTATACAATCTACACATCCTTCAGTAGGTCTGGAGGCATTTCCTGCTTGGCTTAAGGACATACCAGTCAATGATTGCCTTACCGGCCTACGTTGATCTGACTCATTTTAAAAGCTGTACAATTTCCTATAGATAATTTTCCAGACGGTTCTGCTATGATTAGTGTCTGGCGAAAAGCTTCTGCAGATATGTCTTTTGCAACATGTCAACCAACAGTTGGTCCAGTTATCAATGCTATTTTCAAGTTTTGAACAACTCAACTTTCAAGATCTACGTATCTACATGTGCCGATGTTTCCGTATATCAATGTTATATTTTAAGATCTGTGCAAGAACTCTGCTAACAGATGTTCCACATATAAAAGCTATCTTCAAGTTTTGTACACCAAAAAAACTTTTCAAATAAAATATTTTATGATTTCTAAAATAAAATATTATTAGACTATATATTTATTTGTATTATTTAATCTCACTAAACATTTATATTATGATTGTGAAGTTTGTTACCTGTTTCTGAAAAATTAAACTTACAAGAACATATTTGTTTTATCTCATTCTTGATGTTTGTTGAATCTGGTAACTGTCTTTACAGACTGGCATTGGCTTGTGGTGGAACAGCTGTTAATTCTGTTGAGGATTTGACCCCTGAATGCTTGGGAACAGCGGGGTTAGTATATGAACATGTTCTAGGCGAGAACAAGTACACGTTTATTGAAGAATTACAGAATCCACACTCTGTGACAATATTATTAAAAGGCCCAAATAAACATAGCCTCACTCAGATGAAGGACGCTGTCCATGATGGACTTCGGGCTGTCAAGAATGCTATTGAAGATGGTTGGTTTCTCTTGAATATGGTTCTATTTGGAAAGCTGTTGAATGACTTAAATATTATTTTACTTACTCAGCTTTATTAGCTAATACACCTTTTTATTACAATACTACAAAATGTATATATATAGAAAGGTTTTCATGCTGGTATTTATTTGTTATCAGTTTATAATTGTGACATTTTGAGTTCTCATCAGTATTTACTGACATAAGTATTAAATGTATTTCCTACTCTAACTATATCCTATCTATTATTGTCGGATACTCCCATCAAACATGTAGTTGAAAAATGCTTCTAAAGCTATAAGAAATGACAAATCTACAAGAACTTGTCCTGTCATAAATTAGTGATTTTTGAGAACTAAATAAACTAAGATATTACCAAAATTGCATACTCTTAAACATTATTTGTTGTTTAATAGGTGAAAATATTTTCAATAAATATTAACTTTGTTTGCTAGTTTTTGTGAAGTTGTTTATTAAAAAATACATGTACATACTGGAGTATATTTATAGGTACTATATTACCTCGAAAATGTACAGCTAGTAACATAAATTCTCTTAACTCTGTGCATACGATTGACTAACAGGTCAAAGTGCACATGTTCACATCCTTTTTATAGTTATGTTTATAATGTAATTAACTTTATTATAAACATAGATCAATAAACTTGGTATCAGAAAGTATTTTCTAGTTCAAATGTTTGTATTATCTAAGTTTTAATTTCTTAACTTTAAAAAGCAATGCATAAATAAATTCTCATTCTTTACTTCTGTGCATCACATGACATTTCTTGTGCTCTAACTTCTAATATATTTTCCCTTTTATGGATTTCAGAGTATCTAACCAGTTAGAAACATAAATTATAGATAGTGACAGATCAGAATATAAAAACTTGAATCTCCTTCCTTCCTTGATTTGTGGTGATATCAACAAATTTGTTCAACCAACCAGAGAAACTTCTCCCATCTTATAGGTTTCAAGGCACTTATCACAATGACTTACACTTAGCTTAAAGACATGTTTATAACTAATACAGAGAGCATTTCTTCCACAAAACATTTATTAGTTGTTGTTTGGGGGGGGGGGGGCTTATATAGACAGTTGGCCTTAAATTATTTATTTGTGATTGTTGTTATTCAGCTCTGAGTAGCTAATGGAATTTTTTTAACCTATCTATAGCTTAGTTAAAAACCCTGGGACATCTTGTTCTATTGGCTGATAATATTTGAAAGCTCCCCCAGTGGCATAGTGGTATGGTATGTCTTTGGAATTACAACGCTAGAATCTGGGTTTCAATACCCGTGGTGGGCAGAGCACAGACAGCTCATTGTATAGCTTTGTGCTTTACAAATAAAAAACCAAATTTGAAAGCTATATGAATTATTCTTTTGAAATTCAATACAGTAAGCAAAAAGTAGGGTTACTGAAGCACTGCATTCAAATGCAAATGATGCTCAATGTGTAAGCTAACTGCTAAATATGTTTAATGACGAGGAACCCACTTTGAGACTAATAATGGCTGGAGATCCGAGATTTTACAAATGTTTTACCGAGACAGCTTGATTAAGAGCTGATTTTGCATTAAAGGAACAAATTATTTTAATATTATAGTTTTTGTATTTCATTTGTTTAACATCCAGAATTTCCTAAAGTAGTATCAATTTTATTTTGGTAAGATTATATATTTTATCTTATTTTTTCTATCCTAACACCAACTACAGTGATTCAATGTGTGATGAAATGAAAATTAAAAATAAACAAAATAAATATCTTATTATTAGAAAACATTTATTACCAGATCTTCAATTAAATTATCTTCATAATTTAAACTTTTAACCTTTTCATATACATTTAATTTTTATTGCTTCATTGCTGGGCTTTGTTCCCAAGAAGCTGTTTATCATCCTGTGAACAGCAACAGCTCACAGTGAAAACCCATATCATATTTTAACTCACAGGTAAAGTAAACAAGCTAATCAAGTTACACATAGTTTGAGCTTGTGAACTCAAATTCCTAAGCTCCTAAATTCTTATTTTTGTTACATAAGAAGCTTTTAATTTTGTTACTTTTGGCTTAAAAAACAACAAAAACAATAAAACATACATAAAAAACAACATATTTAACATAAGTTTAACACAACAGCAAATGTACAACGTTTCGACAAGGTTTTGTTATCATCAGGTACCTGATGATGACAAAACCTTGTCGAAACGTTATACATTTGCTGTTATGTTAAACTTATATTAAAGTTTTTCTTCATTACCCATTCAAGCCATAAATCTTTAATAAAAATATGATTTTGTGTACAATAAATTTGCAATCTTTACTGAATAAATACTTGCCAAATTTTATACAGATGCACTTAATATCTTCAGAGTTATAATATGTATGGTTTCACAGTTACAGGTGGTTAAAAGGTCAGTCAACTTGACCAAGCCTAGTGCGTAGTGTTAAATAAGGTTTAAGCTTGCGTATAAAAACTGGTAAATAACAAGCATTCTAAAATTTAGAGAAACATGTCATAAAATTTTCCATGATTTTATTGATTCTACATAAAAATCGCACAAGTCTGCTTTTGTTAATATATTATAAATTTGTGGAAATATTTCATCTGTGTTTTTGTTTAAGACTAGGCATTGAATATATACCCCTTCCTCTCAGTAAATCAGCTTGTTTAATACTCTACATCATCATGCTGGCTTTTAAATTACTTACATTAATCTGAGTATTTTAAGAGGTCGTAGAGTGAGTTTTAAACATTATTTTACACACTTGAGTTTTTTTTTATATATATATACACACACACACATAAATGACATCCAAATGAACAAAAACAAGCCCAAACAAAAATGAAATCAAAGACACTATTTGAGGAAATAATAGTATGAAGCAATATTATTAATGTTAAACTCTGAAAGCCTCGGTTAGTTTTGACACCTTGTAGAAGTACATAGAATAAGGTTGTTATATTTCAATATATTTGTGTGTGTGTGTGTGTGTGTATGTAACATGACTGAATGAGATTTAAAACAAAGTATTAAATGTTCACCAGGTAGTATAGTTCCTGGGGCAGGAGCTTATGAAATTGCAGCACATGCAGCATTGTCTAAGTACAAGATGGAAGTAAAGGGACGGGCTCAGCTAGGTGTTCAAGCTTATGCTGATGCTCTGCTTGTAATACCCAAAGTTTTGGCCTCAAATGCTGGATATGATTCCCAAGAAACCATGGTGAAATTGATTCAAGAGCACAACAATGTTGGTCAACTGGTTGGGCTGGATATCAATTCAGGTATGAAAGATTGTTTTGCTTTTCTGTAAATTATAAATATTGATATGATTCTTTTCTTTTTTTATAGCTTGTATAATAAAAAAAACCTGCTATGTGTGATGTTGTGAAGCTTGTTTTATTATTATTTTCAGCACTTGCTTACTGTGTTGCATGTGTCAGCTGAAAGTAGGATAGGCTTTTGTTATTAATGATGGGAAGCCCTAATGTTTAACTGTGTGTCAGGAAGCTTTAATAAGAAGCCTTTATATATTTGAAGTATGAACTTTTAATGTTCCTGGTTTCTTTATTTTAAATAGTGGAATTATTTCATAGAATTCTGAAGTTTGGGGAATTTTTTTTATGTAACAAATTGAATTTCAGGTTTGTGCTTCACATAACTATTCTTTTTCTTTAGGAGAAGCTTTAGTGGCTGCTGATGCAGGAATATTTGACAATTTTAGAGTAAAACGACAACTAATAAATTCATGGTAAGTTTGGTTTTAATATATGTTAGTAAAATGTATCAAAATTAAACAAAATAGAGTTGTGGTACTTCACTCAGTTTGCATCCTTATCTAACCACACAAAATCAAGTATTTGGCCAAGATGTGCTCTTTCTAAAAGTTCTTTTAACACTAAAAACCATCCCTGACAATGTTGATGCTGTGAGCACTCACCACACTTTCAAAGGTTTTTAATTAGTAATCCACATCTTGTTAACAAATTCTCAAAACTAAACAAAACATTAAATTTGTAAACAAAATTTGAGAAAATTATACAGCAAACCTATTTGAAACTAAAATGAAAACAAAACATGTTCAAACATGCTTATTGTATGTGCACTTTTTTAAATATAAAAATGTAACAATTTTGAGCAGCAAAAAATGACATAATAAATACTTTGAAAATTGGCTTTTAAAGTCATTTTGATGTTAAAACACTACATGGACATTAATTTGAAAATTTTGCAGAAGTAAAAGGTTTTTAGCTAGATTTAAACAACACATACACACAGAAATTAAAATGCATCTTTAAGAATTGCTGTTAGTAGGCCTTACTATTTACACATATGATTGTTTATTATATATTTCTTTCTATTTTTCCTTTGTTTCTATATGCAATTGATAGACAGATATTTGTTTTCTGAAATTAATTTGCTAGCAGAATGTATTGAAATTTTAACCAATCAAATAACCATACCTTAGATGAGCTAAGTAGCACCGGCCAACAGAAACAGTTGGCCCAGATAAGTGAAACCTTAGTGGATGGGTGTCTGCTTTACCTAATTATATTATTGCAAGATTTAATTTCCATGATATATTTTGTATTAGTTTTAAATGGGAGTATTGCTTTTTTTTAAAACTTGAAATGAAGCTGATGGAATATTTTGGCGCAAACAAAAGAATCAATATACACCTTTGTTTTAACTTTAAGTCATACTGTTAGGGTGCACAATCATTTTCTTAAGTTGCATTTTTCTATGAGAAACCTTAACTGTGTGAGAATAATGCAAATATGAAAACGTAAACCCCAGGTTTTTATACCATAACTTTACCAGAATGAATTTTGGTCAAAAAGAGTCTAAATCAGTAAGTTAGATAGAAATCTGAGTGGTATTTCAGGAGTAACATTCCAGTGTTTTTATACCAGAAATTTTGTTGTTGGTCTAAAGAGAAAGCAAGAATTAAACCTGAAAATTTAGTTGAAAAGTACATCAGATATTTCTAAAAAAAATCTAATTCTATCATTACTGGCTTAAAAAAAGTACCTAAACTAAAAACTGTAGAATAAATTTTAAGAGAAATAAAAAAGCATATTAATGATAGATTTCTATAGGTTCCCCTCCCCTTTCTTAGCATACACGAATTATGTTGCACATCATGTCTGATAAATGATTTTCTTTTATGATAAAACAATAGGATTATTCCCTGAATGTTGAACTTCACCGATAGTGTAACTGATGAATAGGTGTTTTCAATAAGATTGGTATTTTTAATTTTAAATATATACAATGGGGAATACTTTTAAGATGGAAAGAAAACTATATATATAAAATAAAAGGTATAGCTTCAAAACTATTATATCAGTTACATTAATTGTCAATAGATGATTAAGATCAGCACTATAAAACAATATATTTAATATAAATTAAAAACTGTTAAAAAAAGAAAAGAAAACCCTTCGCACTTTCCGGTTTTTTCCAAAAGTCATAACGGAGATTGCCTGTGGTAATAGCACCTAAAAGCATGTTGGGGATAACCCATCTGTCAAACAAAATCCAAAAAGCAAGTGAGAAGCCCCAATGCTTTTGGGTGCTATTACCACGGGCAATCTCTGTTATGACTTTTGGATTACGACTGGAAAGTGCGAAGTTTTTTTTGTTTTTTTTTAAAATAGTTGTGTTTTTTTTTGTTTTTTTTACAGTACTGTCATAGCTAGCAACCTTCTCCTGGTAGATGAAATCATGCGAGCTGGTTTGTCATCAACAAAGGGGAAATAATTCGTTCCAAAGTGTGGTGATTCTGATGAATTTTTTGCATGTTCAAAAAAAGTTTTTTTTTATTTACCAGCAAATAATCATAATTTTCTTAGCATTCCGTTATTAATATAACAAAATTGCTAACCACTTACTAATAGTGTCCATATTGCTGTTTTGACATATTCATCTGTAGTTCTCACAATAAAACTGAAATATCACAGAAGTTGTATTTCTTGTATTCCTTATTAATTATGATGTTATCTGCCACATAATGGTCCTCTTTTATGATCACGTTTTGTATCAGTGTATGTAATTGTTCTTTACTCAGCACAATGAACCTATATTTATACAGATATCTGAAAGATATGTAGCATTTATAAAAACAAATTTAACACCAAAGTATATGAATTTCAGCATGAAAGAAATGCAAAGTTCAGCCTGATGGTTGGTTGCATCACTTGTCGTTGGGTTCTGGTTTTGGGGAATTTCACCCCTCATGAGTAACCCTGGACAATAACAAACTGAAAACAAGACTAGGCCTTTTATGTGTTCACTGTGATGGGTGAAGGACATCTTAAACACTAAACAACTTGCAGACCACCACTAAAAAAGGCCTTAATATTGTTTTTAATTACCTTTGTCTGGGGTTGTTAGCTACATTTAGTGATGAGCAAATGATATTTCGTTATATTTTAACATTCTATCTGAATTGTAAGAAAGTTTTAAATTGTTACTGTTTTTAATATGAAACCCAACTTAAAGCGTAGCATTTTATTTTTGGAAAAAAATATAGAAATTAAATTCCAAAAGTGACACTTCAAGTAAAGGATTAAAAATAATGTTTGAGATCCCAACAGTATTTATTACCAAAGGAGCTGCCATCAGATTTGTTTTCCTGCCTAATTATTATCTACTGTTTACCTACTTATCTGTATGTTAAGTAGTATAGGGGTCAGAAGTGGTAGTATTAGGGTAGTTAGCTTACCAGGCTGCAATCACAAATTCCAAGGTTTGAACCTACAATGTGCAGCTGGATATTTGCATATACAGCTGTGGATGCATTATAAATGTAGTAGTCAGTCTTGTTTTTTGATTAAGAACAGTAGTGTACGTAGCGGGTGACTGATTGCCCTTTGTCTGGTCCACAGTTTTAAAAAAGTGATGGCTATCCTTGATACTTAGGGTCTCTGAATGGACATTTAGCTTGTGTGTCAAGCACAGTACTGTTCAAAATACCATATACCTGGTAATAGAAAAATATTCACCTGAACTGAATTTGATACTTTTAGTAAGACTTAATCAATGTTTATTTATTAATTTTTATGTTTGAAATATTATAAAATGAGAAGAATAAAATATTCTTAACAATGAGCCAAATTTGAGATGTGGTCTAAACCAAAAGTTAGATGAAGTGCTTGACATTGTTTTTCTTGCTTGATTAAAGTGCATTTAAAATGTTTTGTTATTATCAATCTTTGAGTTCATTATCCCAATAAAGTGTAGTATATAAAACTTTCCCTTCATTTCCATAAACATAACACATGCAAGTTTTTTCTATGATAATATAAAACTTTTTGGCAGTCGTTCCCATAAAGCATAGTATGCTTTTTAAAGTTTATCTGTGTTAGTATGAAACTTTCTGGTAAAGTGTTTAAATATCAAAATTCAGATGTATATATATATATATATATATATTTGATGTTTTATATACCTGCCATTGTTGTTTTAGAATGGAAATTTGAGGGTGGGGAGGTAATATTATTGGCACAGTGGAAGAAATGTACTAAAAACTTTTTAAAGCTTAGATGTTAAAATTATAACATTTTTGGCACATGACTAGTATAGAGCATTGATCTGACACACTTAGCTGGAAAAAACAAGTTTTTGTTACTGATTTTTTTAAAATAAAGATTAATGTAATCTTTCAGATTGCAGTTACATATAAAACTTAAAACACCCAGTATAACTGTAATAAACGATTTTCCTTGGGAATTTTGTATGGAATGTAAGATTAGCTGTTAGAAGAAGTTAGAAGTATCTGTGTCTATATATAGAAAAAAAGATTGAGAAAAAAAACTCCCAACACTGGGGCACAAATCATAAGTTTGGTGTTATGTAATGTGCCCTGTTTTTTTAGATACTGGCAGAAGTAAAAAAAAACCAAATTGTGTTGGGGTACACTGTCTGTCCAGTTCAACCTCAACTTCACAGATTAAGATAAATAAATAAAAATTGAGCATATGTGGTGCTCTAGCCCACAATGTCTCAATCTTTACCAACTTTTGCTGTCTGCAGCCAAATGTGGAAGAAAAATAAAATAAAGCAGCAAGAAATAATAGAATACATTACATCAATGGGGGAGACAGCAAAACTGGCCTTAAAGTTAGCATTCCAGCCCCCAATATGATGTTAGGACATAAATACCAACATGTTAAGTTATTACTATACTAAGTCCAACCAATATAAGTTTAGCTGCCATCCTCTACCCTTCTGGATCTTCAATGGTTTAAAAGAGATTGACACAGTAGCAGGGCTTATACAGGAAGGTGATATAACTACCACTACATTAATCTACCTATACAAGATACGAAATTCCAACTATTTCCCCTACATATCGTTAATAAACGAATTTATAGATCTACCCATAGAAATAGAAAAACAAACTTTTGCTGCTAATAAGATTAAAAGCATTTTCGGTTTTTCTGTATATAATAATTATAAGTACATTTATAAACAAACAACAGGTATACCGATGGGTGCTAATTATTCGTATTGCTAACTTGTATCTTCATTTTTACGAAAATAAATTCGTAAATTTTTCAAATCCGGAATTATTTTTCTTAATGTAGAGATATATTGACGATTTGATTAGTATTAATAATCCAGTAACAAGTAATTACATAGATAACACTAATCCTGCAGTTCTACAGATTGAGAATACTTCTATATCAACTACTGAAGTACATTATTTAGGTTTAAACATTAAGATAATTAATGACAATTCTAATATTTATAATAAATCGTTTTACATTTGAAATTTATGAACTTCCCTCCAAACAGTAATGTACCAACAAATGCCACACACACATTCACAGTTACTTAGGTATTGTAGAATTTGCAGTAACGTACAAGTAATATCTAATATTAATAGATTAGTACATAAATTGATTTTTAATGGGTTCGAGGAAAAATTTTTAATTAAATATTTTAAATTATTTTTCAATAAATATAGAAAGTATTTATACAAATTTAAAATAGTGACTTAAACAAAATTATAATATACACAATGAAAAATAAGGAAAGAAGTTGCAATCTGACGTGCGTGACATTGACACTAACACTGATAACTCGGGTACTGGATATTTGGCTGAAAAAGACTCATCATGGGATACATTTTATTAAATAGAAATTTAAATGAAATATGAGGCTAAACAGATTTCTCTCTGTTTATATAGTGAGACGCGTCATAGCTTATTGGTTGCAGGTCGAACAGTCCTAGGTTCGAGACGTAATACAACTGAACATGCTCTGCACTTTCAGCTAGAGTTGCGTTATACCACTAACAAACAATATCGTTATATGGGGCCGCGCGTGTTCTAGTGGATAACATATTCGGACTGTGAATCCTAGAGTTTCGTGGATCGTGGCCTGTTGCTTCAAAAATGCGCTCCTTACTTTGAGATTGTAAATGTGTTATAAGGGTTGAGTCAAATTGCACTATTCGGTCAGGTTAGAGTAATCCAAGAGTTTGTGATGTGTGCTGTTAAATAACTGTCTTCTATCTAGTTTATCAGCTCAAAATTAATGCGGATGTGCGTAGATCACCTCTACATAACTTTCCGTGAAAATTCTAAAACAAGTAATTCTGTTATCGGTTCTAAGATCCGGACAAAGCCTTTTGGCAGCGGGTGCTGCTGGCTGCCTGTTTTCCCCTTTAATCAATAGTTAAAACGTGTGTGTGTGTGTGTATATATATATATATATAGCTGAACCACAGTCTCTGATCTGGCCCACCTGCGTATAAGGTGCCACTCGGGTAGAATATCCGTTTTTCTCACTATATTGTGGCAAACAGTTTATTCTAAAGAGTTGTTAAACGTTGCTCTACCGATAAACAATCCTTTAGGCTAAATTGTTGGTAGCTAGTTTTCCTTATTCTTTTGATAGGATTCTAGTGGTTACATTTTAGAGATTTTACAAACTGCATTTCACCACATAAAGCTCACGCGTTCGGAAGATGTGTAATTTTGTTTGTTTAGAAAATAAATTACCCTTTTACAAATATGGTAAGAGCTATTATTTTTATTACAGTTGTTGAAAATTTCAGTATCCGAAAACGCTGGTAGTGACATCTCACGGAATATCTGTGTATTTGTTAATGCAAAAGAACCAAAATGGTGAATCATTTGGCATAAAGTGGTAATGAAAATAATAGAATAATTACAATATACGTCATTTATGCTTATCACATACTGTATAAATTGATAAGCAGTTTTACATAATCACAAATGAACGTTTTGTGTACAAGTGTGCTGTTCATAAGAGTAGCTCGTTATATATAAATAATATACAAGTTATAGTGTAAAGAATGAGAATTTTTCGGTAAAGTGAATAAATAATCTCATAAAACGACCATATTGGAAAATTATAAAGAAGAAAAAGGCAAATGACAATGTTTAGGCAAATTTACTTGGTATCGGGTAAAACGTACTAATGAGTGTTAGTAGATCTTTAATCCAGGACTAGATAAACAAATGTAAAATTATTATTTTTAGAAAATCATGGAACACTGAAATGTCGGATTTGATGAAACAGTAAGAATAATTTACATTAAATTATTTTAAAATGTGGGCTGTAAATAAATAAATTAAGGTAGATATATCAGCTATGACTCGAGCATATGCCCTTTGCCAGACACAACGTTTAGAATTTATAAAAAAAAACAACATATATATATAGGACAGAACGTGAAGCACGCATACAGACTCGTACCTGGGAGAGAAAACGTAATTATTGGCTTAGTCATACAACAAATATATAGACGGTAACTAGAACATCAGAGCAAGCACTAAAATAATTAAACAACTACACAATTGCATGAATAAGTAAATATATATAAACATAATATTACTGTAACTACTTCGCAGGGTGTGGATGGATCTTCCCCAAAATTGGATGGAGGTTCATTTAGGTCCATGCAGGGTACATAAAAATTTTAAATTTTGTGTTTTATCACCACTTCACCCCCTGTAGATGTATCTTCACCAAATTTGGTATGGAGTTTGTATTGTCCATACGGAAATACGCGCATATTTGCGGTTCCACATTTTGTGTTTCGCAGTTTTGAACTATTTTACCGAGTTCTTCGCAAGACAAGATATGCTAATCGTGTCTAGTTTCTTGAATAAGTCTTAGACACAGTATTATTCCTAAAGGACTTGTATTTAAGTTTAATGTTGCTAACTTTTGCAACAAGTGGACTTTATACAGATGCTTCACTGAAATATTGTTCTTGCAAATTTGTTGCATATATACGCAGCGTGGTCACAAGTAAATAGACACCACCTTTTCAGAAAAAATGAAAATTTTCAGTCATATGTACATGAATTGATATATTTATAATTCAATTAATATCTAGTAGATCTTCCTTTCGCTTCGTGGAGTTCGTTGATCCTTTGGGGCATCATGACAATCATCTCGTCAATTTTAGATTGTGGGATTTTCGCCCACTCTTGCTTCAAAACTTGGAGTAGATCGCTCTTCGAAGTTGGTTTTTTTTTGGTTGTCTCTTGACTTGCCGGTCGAGTATGGCCAAGAGGTTTTCGATGGGGTTCATGTCAGGAGATTGGCTCGGCCAGGGCAACTTCTGGATGCCATTTTCTTCCTGCCACTTTTGGGTGTTTCTAGCAGTGTGACACGGTGCTCCATCTTCCTGGAACAACGTTGTGTTCATGTCCACGAAACCCGAGGAGTAAAGTGGCAAGAGTCCTTCCTCCAATATTTCGACGTATTTCGCAAAATTTATGTTGCCAATGCACTCCATTAAGCTCGATCTCTCACCAACCCAAACAGCTCCCCAAACCATCACAATCGTTTTTACATTAGAAATACCTTTACCTGTTTATCAGAGTCCGTTATACATCTAATTTTTTTTTTATATTTGTAATTTGATGTACGTTGGTGAGACAGGTCGCAAAATCAATGAAAGATTTAGCGAACACAGACGGCATGTGTTAAATCGTAATCTGGACTTACCACTATCAAGACAATAAAGACTAAATTGACACATCTAAATGAAAAGTTTTTCTTGTTTATTTTGTGTGACGTTTGTAGCAGATGCCTTTCGTCAGGCAGTAAAGACGTGTTACAATGATATTAGGCTATTAAAAAAATGACATCCATCCTGTTTCTTGGTCTACATCTCAAACCAAGTCATGGCTTTTTCGGGAAAGTTATTCAAATCATATACTCATGTGACTTACCGTATGATATTCTTATACTGTATTCGTTCGGCCCAAGTTTTGATATTTGAGCTAGTTGGAGTGATAGGAAACAGAAGTGTGGTTTGTTGTCTTTGGTAAATCGGCTTTGAAGGCAGGTAAATTGAGCAGCGAGAATATTCTTCGACATTAAAACTTATAGTGTATGAACGAAATTTCTGACGTCCGCACTGATGGAGAAGATTCAGTTCAATGACGACCTTCTCTGCTAGTTTCTGTACTTTATCGAGGATTTTCTCACTGAAACGAATCTCAGCTTCCCTTCTGTGCTCTTGAAGCACCGCTAAGAGCTTATAAATGTAACTGCTCACCACCAACATATTCAGTTGGACAATTTAGAATGGCTGTTCGAGCACTGCCGGAAACTTGGCAATGGTAACCAACGAAAACAAGAAGATTAATATTCCTGCTGCACATCGTAACTGATGGTCATTCCGACACATGCTATCTGACGCTGTATCTTCCAGTATTTCCAATTGATGAAAGACTTTCTAAAAATTCTAATGCTCTTGTATTTGGCGGTCCATCATGTTTCAAAGAAAAGTGAGACATTAAAATCAGCATTCTTCTCTTCGGGCTTTTGTGAAAAAAGTTTATGATGACTTGACTGTTCTCATGGTTTTTCGAAGATCACCGACGCAATTCAAATCGTTGACTTATCTTCAACTATCTTCTCTATTACTATTGCATTAGTATTCTGTGTGTGATTCACTTACAACTGTGGCGTAAGCTACCGTAATAATTTGGTCTTCTTTCTTCAAAATATCCTCTGTTCCTTTTGTCAAAATGCACTTAGGCAGATTCAATTACTTTTGAACCACACTTTGACGGAATAAATTATTCTTTTTATCTTTTTACTGTTAGTCTTACTCTAACACATTAAACGTTAGGCCTAT
>NW_013668831.1:60972-68886 GCF_000517525.1 Limulus polyphemus
TGACGAAAAATTAGGTGTCTATTTACTTGTGACCACTCAGTGTGTGTGTATATATACATATATATTTGCAAAGAAAGGGTCGAAATCACTTCAAGACTGATATATTGCACACGTATATTATACGATGTCTGTACCTATGACGTCGCTAGGCGGGTTCACGAAAAATTAATATTTTTAATGTTGAATTTTAACAAGAACTGAGAAACAACAAACTCAAAAACTTCGCGCCTTATGTTTCTTTTCCTAATTTCACGGTCAGGAGTTTACCCTAATCCTGACAATGAAGACAACACACACAGTCAAGTAGTCGCATTTCAACCATATCTCCAATTAACTTCTCCTGAAAAACCTGTTTTATCAAAAAGATTTGGCTTTGCTCCAACTAAAATTAAAGCTGACGAATTTACGTTCATTGAAAATATTCAATAATCTTTCGCCTGTAGGTTCATTTCAACAAGCTAGTACCTGATCTAGCGATCAAATCGTTTCACATACAAATTTTACACTCAGTCTAATTCTCCAACAACGTCTGCGTTTGGTAACAGGAGAGACACATCCTTCATGTTGTTTTAAATTAATAAGAAACAATGCAAATAGATGCCAGCGTTGGAAAAAATGTCTTGTGGTTGATTATTTCATTTCAACTTGTCACGAACAAATAAGAATATCGACTACTCTATTTTATCACCATCAGACAACCTATCTAAGGAGGAACATCAAGCCATCTCTAACGTAAAATCAAGATCTGACATTGTGTGGGATAAAACCTGCTAACAAAGGAGGCACTACTGTAGTGTGGAGCTCTGAACTCTACATGACTGAAGCTGAAAGACACTTAACCTGTTACTGGTGACGATCTTCTCCGTAGTATAAAAATTCAAACAACCAACAGCACAAAAAGACTCATCGAAGAAACAAACCTACCAGCTGTAGAACGTAATCTTATTCAATCACATCCTAGAGTGGCCGTCTTTTTTTTTTTACTGCCCCCCAGTGGCACAGCGGTATGTAACGCTAAAATCCAGGTATCAATACTCGTGGTGGGCAGAGCACAGATAGCCCATTGTACAGCTTTTTTATCTACTCCCCAAGATTCATAAATCTGATACTCTAGGAAAACCAATTATTTCGGCATGTAACTGCCCCACAAAACTGATTTCTACTTTTATTGACAAAATTATTTCTCCCACTGTAGAAAATTTGCATTCTTATGTTAGGGACACCACACATGCTCTTCAATTAATTGACAATTCTAATGTTCGAACGGACTCTTCTGTCATGAGTGACATAACATCTCTTTACACCATTATTCCTCACGCTGGGGGTTTCAGATCCTTAAGTTCTTCCTTGACACAGAAGGAAGATACACTTGCACCTTACTGATACGATTTTACAGCTTACCGAACTCGTACTAAACCTGAATATATTTAAGTTTAATGACACCGTTTATAAACAATTATGTAGTGTTTGTTGGCTATATTGAAAATCATTTTCCCCCCATTTTCCAGGAAAAATACCCAATTTGTACAACATTTTCGGCATATGTATTGGCAACTTTATTAATTTTCTTTCAGCATTTAACCTTTCTTTAAACTTCATCCGACACATTTCTACCAGCCGTTTGTCATTTCATGACAAAGAAATCATAATTGAAAATTACAAACTAGTTACTAATGTTATAAGCATACGGACTCTTATTGTTACTTACATTTAGATCCGTCTCATCCCCCCACTACTTTATGTTCAACCCCTTACTCATAGTGTTTACGTCGCATTTGTAGTAACGATGATGATTAAATTTCGAATTTAAAAGAAATGACTGACTTCTTTTCCTTTCGCGTCTATCCTAAACGAATCTTACAAAGGCTTTCTTTATAGCTAGTCATAAACCTCATAAGAATACTCTTGAGACATTGTCACAAAAGACGGGATGTAATAAGCTTACTTTAACTATTTCTTATCACCCAGTTGTGTCCCCTCAACTTACCAAAATTATCAGAGACGACTTTGACATTCTTAAAACTAATAGTGACACTATGGGTATTTTCACTGAACAACCTGTTATTGCTATACTCAACCCGATACTCTACCTGGTTCTTTCCTCTGCAACCGACCTGGTTGTGTAACTTTTCAACACACTGACAATCGTTTTTACATTAGAAATACCTTTACCTGTTTATCAGAGTCCGTTATACATTTAATTTTTTTTTACCTTTGTAATTTGATGTACGTTGGTGAGACAGGTCGCAAAATCAATGAAAGATTTAGCGAACACAGACGGCATGTGTTAAATCGTAATCTGGACTTACCACTATCAAGACAATAAAGACTCACACTATTTATATGTCTGTGCGCCTTCTAGAAATCTCTATATTTTCGACGTCAGTGCATTGCACACGACATTCGATAATCTCAAAATCAAAGAATTATAAACCCAACTTCTAACAACGTCTGCTTTTAACTCTTATTATAACAAAAACTAAAAAATAATAAAACATTCACTCACAAAATGAATTAAACAAAAATATTTAAATCATATCTTTTATGTCATGACACAAGCTATGCCAACACCTGAGGGTTACATAAATGGCAAAAATAAATTCAAAGGTTACCCCATCACACCTGAGGGTAACATAACTGTTACATAACATGAAAATTATGTTAACACCTGAGGGTTACATAATTGTTATATAATACCCAAAGGATGCTGGTGCCTGAGGGTTATATAGCTCTTATATATTAGACACCAGTGAGTGATGACGTCCACGAACTGGCACCAGATGGCGTAGCTGTCTTAGAGGAGGGATGACAATACCAGAGGACCTGTTACGATAGGCGATGCTGCTACTAATTTATTACACTTTATATGTGATCCTTTGTGCTAACTCTTTTATCAAGATTAAGTTTATATATATATAGTTACAAAGTGAAACAGTAAGCTTGATAAATTATTATATATTATTTAGAGACTTAGATAATTATTATCATGAAAAATCCGTCCTTTTCAGGATAATAATTGAAAAAATGTGTTATGCAAATCAAATATAGAAGCAAAACTGTACAATAGTATATTAAATGTGTATTAAATCATAAAATAAACAATCAGCTGTAGGTCAATAATGTAACTTTCTCTTTCAATATTTATAAAAACTAAACATTAAGTATGATAACATCCATTCAGGACAGAATTGTAAAAGTATGTAAAGTAAATTATTGGCTATGCTATAATAATTGCCTTGTTCTAATAATGGATAAATTGAAATAATACGTGTAATAAAGACTGACATACATAATACTATAATAGTTGTCTCATTAAAATAATTATTGTACTTGTAACTTTTTAGGACATATAATCAAATATAGAATAAAAACTTCAACGTTGATGATGAAATCATATTTTGAGACAACCTACAATGAGCTCATAATCCAATTAAACAATCCCTTTATTCACCTTTAGAACCTTAGTAATACCGTCCGCCTACAGAACCTTGGTAACACCATCTGCCTATAGAAACCGGATCATTTCCATTATGTTGCATGTCCAAGAGGAGGGCAAAGTCATGGACATTGAATTGGTTTTTACAGAATCCAGTTACACTTTGGATGACCGTCTCTCTACTAGGTGGGGTATCGGGAGATGACTGACCGCTAGCCAACTCCGAGAAAGATCTCATGGCTTATGCGATAGCCCCAAAACCTAAATAACCTCCTCTTACTTTTAACTGGAACAGATTGAAGACGATGACGTCAATGCCACGTGCAGTACTGTCATAGTTAACGGTCAGCTGGAGCTTTAAATTCAGTCCTTCATGAACGAAACAATATACAGCACATTGCCCATTGACCATCAAAATGCTAAGTAAGATTAGAACCTCAAGTATCCCTTCCCAGTAACACACGGGTAGCCCAACACGATTAGTCAAAATCTTCTCAGGGTATTTATTAGCCACGCCCCCTAAGTTGTCCAATTGATTTCGGTAACAGTATGCTAACTAATCAAAAGAGGTAAGTGTTGTAACACTGGTCAAGGTCATCATTGGCTGGCTCATGTTTAAAGTAAACTACCAGGCATAGCGTAAACATTTTGTCCTTGCTGGTTCCCTGTACTTACTAACAGAGTTTCATCAAACCTCATGCATTCCACCTTATTTACAAATTGTTCTTTTTAAAACATTTTGCTAGACAGTTTATGTAGCGGTTTATTACGGTTTTCATGGTTAAGTACGTAATAACACCAATTCAGTTTGATGGTCCCACTAATTACTCAGGGCTCACATAAATCGAGTGATTTCGAATAATTGACTATTCTTCTTCAGGAGAACAAAGAATAATAGTCTACTATTCGAAAGCGCTCGAGTTTTAGGTCTTATTTTAAGCTATAAACCAGGTGAGTGAAAGTGTTTAGCCATAAACACAGGGGAGGCCTAGGGTACTAACACATCTATTCGTATGTATGTTTGTTCCATCCAGGCCTTGGATATCAATATATATATATGTACGTATGTATGTTTCCATGTACGTTCATCCTTCTTTTGTTTCATCATCTGACTTCTTCGGTCATTTCACAAAATATAAGCAATAAATGTATTTCACGATATTAGCTATTTTTAGCCTTTGTTGTTTTAATGTATTTGAATCTTCACAACAACTAACATTCTGTAATTCATACGCCTCAACACACATCCTACTCAAAATATCAAACTGGACAACTGTAGCTATTAGATGTCCTTGATGTCCCTTCTCTTTATAGCTGTGTAGCAGAAACCAATTCATGGACCCCAGAATAAGATAAAACCAGTCGTCCACCCTCGTGAAGACACGCGGGTTTACTTAAATTTCAAAATTCAAGGTTATTGTGTGCATATAAAACAGTATATAACCAGGTTAATTCGTAATAAATAAAACAGGAAAGTCGAGGACTCTGGGGAAACAGCTAAATAAATCATTTCAGATATTTACCATTAGACAGTGTAGACTCGTCTGTCTGTCCAAACAACCTAGTGGAAATGAGCATGTATACACACACACACACATATATATATGATAAATGACGCTTTATTGTGTTACTCACATTATTACATGAAGAATTAGTCGCTTTCACATCATCTAAACAATACTAACAATTCAGGAACATCTTTGAAGTGGCCTTGAACTTCGACCTTTAATGTATAAGTAACATATATTTGTAAAATGATACATTGGCTTCATGTTATTTTTACTGCAAGTTAACTTGTTTCTAGCGACAAGTCCTATACTAATATTAATCGATTCATTTTTACTAATTCAACAGAAACCTTGAACTTTGACCTTTAATGTATAAGTAACATATATTTGTAAAATGATACATTGGCTTCATGTTATTTTTACTGCAAGTTAACTTGTTTCTAGCGACAAGTCCTATACTGATATTAATCGATTCATTTTTACTAATTCAACAGAAACCTTGAACTTTGACTCTTAAAAACGTTTATAATCTATAAATAACCTGTTGGTACCAAAAAAACTAATACTAAGTTTCGCAGCTCTGTCAAACATCAAAGATGTATGCCTGAAATGTCGCTAATTAGACAAGTAGTTGAATACACACATTTCTCTATAAACTTGCCCAAAACCAAAAGCACACACTGAAGTATTACAGTAGTTGAATACACACACACACACATGTCTCTAGAAACTCGTCCAAAAGCACACACTAAAGTGTTACAGTAGTTGAATACCCACACACACACATTCCTCTAAAAACTCGTCCAAAAGCACACACTGGAGTGTTACAGCAGTTGGATACAGACACATTCCTCTAGAAACACGTCCAAAAGCACACGCTAGAGTGTTACAGTAGTTGAATTCAACACATTCCTCTAGAAACTCGTCCAAAAGCACACACTGGAGTGTTACAGTAGTTGAATACACACACACACACACATTCCTCTAAAAACTCGTCCAAACGGACACACTAGAGTGTTACAGTAGTTGAATACACACACACACATTCCTAAAAAAACTCGTCCAAAAGCACACACTGGATGTTACAGTAGTTAGTGCAGACACATTCCTCTAGAAACTCGTCCAAACGGACACACTAGAGTGTTACAGTAGTTGAATACAAACACATTCCTCTAGAAACACGTCCAAAAGCACATACTGGAGTGTTACAGTAGTTAGTACAGACACACATTCCTCTAGAAACTCGTCCAAACGGACACACTAGTGTTACAGTAGTTGAATACACACACACACACATTCCTCTAAAAACTCGTCCAAAAGCACACACTGGAGTGTTACAGTAGTTGAATACACACACACACACACACATTCCTCTAGAAACTCGTCCAAACGGACACACTAGAGTGTTACAGTAGTTGAATACACACACGCTCCTCTAGAAACTCGTCCAAAAGCACACACTGGAGTGTTACAGTAGTTAGTACAGACACATTCCTCTAGAAACTCGTCCAAAAGCACACACTGGAGTGTTTCTGTGTTCAAGGTACTGTGGACATTGCTGTATATCACTATGCTAAAGGTAACCATAGATACTCTGTGTATGTATCAGGTTACTAAAGTTGCCGTGTATACTCTGATATAAGTGTATTAAATCTAGTAATAATGATATGTCAACCATCAAAATATAAAATTATATTATTGGTCCTGGATTTATGACTTTAAACAACTTTAATTCACCTGGTTTATAGATGGATCATTTCTATTATGTTGCATTATTTGTTATTTTATTTTATATATATAATGTTATATTTAATAATTGCCTAGATCAAGTATTTATGTATAAATAAAAGTTTTATTTTATTATATATATATAATGTTATATTTAATAATAGCTTAGATCAAGTATTCATGTATAAATAAAAGTTGTATTTTCTGCTATCAGATTTTAATGTCCTTATTTATCAGTAGTACCGTAGTCTGAAATTATATTTTTATTAACCTTTATAACCAGACTACAAGTTAGAATTCTGAAGAATAGTTCCAATATCAACGTGTAAAGGTTTTGGAAAATCTGGAATTTTGTGATCAAATTCTGAAAAAGAATTTTCGGGAAAAATCTGGCCACCTGCCTTACGTAACGAACAAACGTCATGTTTCAATGGTGATGTAACCGATAACAAACTCTTTCACTATAAAATCACGGAAAATGTTACATAATCGAAACGTTTATGACTGATGTATTGAAACAAAATTTGTCCCCGTTAGGCCTTGGGTACTAATATATCTGTACGTGTGTATATATGTGTCTCAGCCAGGCCTTGGTACTAATATATCTGTACATGTGTATATATATGTCCCAGCCAGGCCTTGGCTACTAATATATCTGTACGTGTGTATATATATGTCCCAGCCAGGCCTTGGCTACTAATATATCTGTACGTGTGTATATATGTCCTAGCCAGGCCTTGGCTACTAATATATCTGTACGTGTGTATATATGTCCCAGCCAGGCCTTGGCTACTAATATATCTGTAGGTATGTGTGTTTGTCCCAGCTAGGACTTGAGTACTAATAATAATATATCTGTACGTATTTATGTTTGTCCCAACCAAGCCTTGGGTTTAATATACGTGTTCGTATGTGTGTTTGTCCCAGAAACTTTTATTTATACATAAATACTTGATCTAAGCTATTATTAAATATAACATTATATATATAAATTAAAATAAAACTTTTATTTAAAAATATATACTTGATCTAACGTATTATTAAATATAACATTATATATATAAAATAAAATAAAACTTTTATTTAAAAATATATACTTGATCTAACGTATTATTAAATATAACATTATATATATATAAAATAAAATACAACTTTTATTTAAAAATATATACTTGATCTAACGTATTATTAAATATAACATTATATATATATAAAATAAAATACAACTTTTATTTAAAAATA
>NW_013668831.1:69755-77130 GCF_000517525.1 Limulus polyphemus
TAGTTGACTATTCTTCTTCAGGAGAACAAAGAAGAATAGTCAACTATTCGAAAGCGCTCGAGTTTTGGGTCTTATTTTAAGTTTATGTATTTGTTTTCTTTCCTATTTCTAATTTTAACAAGTGGTTAATGAACTCGGTTGTAAATCATTTTTCCATAACTAAATATGTTAAATGAATGACTTACTATTTACCAAATCAATTTACTATTATAGAAACTATTTAAAATAGCAACATTTTATGATTTTCTATAGAACATTCGCTTGAAACACGAAACATATTATACAACTAAAATTCATAAAACTTTGTGGCATTAGAGAACAGCTCATAAACAAACTTTCTTTAAATCTAAATCAAATTGTTTACAACAATTATCTTGCACATATTTCTAACTCACATTAGTAATATCTAATAAATCCAACTCAAATGGCATTGATAAATCTTGATTTTTAGGAAATATAAAGAGTAATTGGCAAGAAATGTCGTCAGGTGGCCAAATAGCTGACAGAATGAAAGGTTAGTAGCATTGAAAGGCCTGGAATTAGAAGATATTTGTAACACACAGACATACATTTCTTTTTGGTAAAATGTGGTATGTCTAGTTTGTAATGACATGTACGACACTAAAGTCATGCCACTTTATAATGATTCAAATATATATTAGGGTATGTCTAGTTTGTAGTGACATGTACGACACTAAAGTCATGCCACTTTATAATGATTCAAATATATATTAGTTTAAATATTTTTGACAAATCAGAAATTCTATTACACTATAATATTTAATCTTAACATTTCACAAAAAACATCAAATACATTTTCACAAATTAACATAGTTTATAACCAAAAAAGAGTTGACAATCATAATCTTAAAAAGATTTTTAATTATAAATCAAGTTATTATTCTTTCACATTTCATATACCCAATATGTTTACTGTTTATCATAACAGAATGCACTTAACAACAACAATGTAAAATCACAGACTTGACAAGAACACTGAAACATTTATTAAAAAAATTTCAAGATACACTAATATACAACTTACGTAAACATATTAACTTATAAAATACTGAATTAGCTTTCATACAACTTTTGTACATTAGTTCATATTACTATTTGTTCATTTCAGTTACAGTTCATATTTTTCATTTGTTTAACATAAGGTGAAACCAAACACTGAATTCATCAGGATACATTATACTAATGACATGTCACTACATAAATAAATGAAAAAAAGGATTCAAACATGAGCATTTTAGTCAAACATAATTATTTTGTGACGCCAGCAGTATTATTTGATCACACTGTGTGTTCAGTGCATGTGAGATTTCAGTTTGTAGGCTCAAGAAAACTAGTTTATCTACTACTTCAAAACATATATTTTCCTCACATAGATTTTCAACAATGTTTTGGTAACATGTATTATCTTTTCACTTAAAATTATACAAATAATTAGTTACAAATTAGGTGTTACTAGGTGGATTGTGTAACTGGGGTTCTATAGGCGGATGGTATTACTTGGCAAATTCTGTTGCTAAGGGTAGTATTTATATAAGTAGATGGTATTTCTATAAAGGGATTGTTCAATGGGATTATGAGCTCATTGTAGGGTGTCTCAAAATATGATTCCATCATCAACATTGAGGTTTTCATTCTAGATTTAATTATATGTCCTAAAAAGTTACAAGTACAATAATTATTTTAATGAGACAACTATTATAGTATTATGTATGTCAGTCTTTATTACACGTATTATTTCAATTTATCCATTAATAGAACAAGGCAATTATTATAGCATAGCCAATAATTTACTTTACATACTTTTACAATTCTGTCCTGAATGGATGCTATCATACTTAATGTTTAGTTTTTATAAATACTGAAAGAGAAAGTTACATTATTAACCTACAGCTGATTGTTTATGGCTTGGGCTACTCTTTTACCAACGAGTAATGGAATTGATGATTACATTATAACGCGCCCACGGCTGAAAGGGCAAGCATGTTTGGTGGAACGAGGTTTCCAAAATAACAACATCAGTGCCCACTGTAAATGATACACGTGAATGAAAATACATTAAAATATTTTTCCTCAAGTTATTCATTGGTCCACTGGTGTTACCTAGTGCCATTTCATGTATATTTAAGAAATCGTTTAAAGTTTTCAACGTAATTTTATTATTTTCAACGTAGAAATATTCATATAAGTGAAACTTAAATACATAAATATATAATGACTTTTTCTTTTTGTTTATGATTTCACTGTTGTTCACTCGCTTTTTGGATGCAGTAGCAAACTTGTAATGGTTAGCACTATGTTTTAATATTAGAGTGATTTATATATTTATTTAAGTGTTAAAAACAAACTCACTGACAAAGACAAAACGTGTTTCAACAGTTAAGTACAGTAATACTTATAGTAGAAACGGGCCAGATGTTCAATAAAAATTAAAATTTCAAACAGATTGCAAACAGCATATAAACAGAATTTTATAAAAACTTTATACACACACTGTTGAGAAGTAAACAAATCAACTGCAGAGTAAAAAAACACCAAAGCACCTGAGAAAGCCACTAGAATGAAAAGAAAAATTTCACAAAATCACAAGTTTGTCAATCTGACTAACTGACTGACTAACGTTGGTGGAAAGGCATAGCTAGCTCCTTGCTTTCATGGCCAGGTGGTTAGAGAGCTCGACTCGCAATCTGAGGGTTGCGGGTTCGTAATCTGTCCATGTGCACAAGTTACACATTCAGGACTTATGAATTGTCTTTGGAGTTGTCTGAAACTTACTATACTTCCCTGTACACAGCATTGCAAATGATTGCATTCCAAGCAGATGTAAAGATGTAACCTTTATTCACACATTAATCGGCTGCAATATTGTTTGAGCTTTCTCTGGATAGGGAAAGCAGACCCTGATGTGACCACAAAATTTGCAAACCTTTCACAAACACCCCCAAGAAATAATGCAGGAGGACCTTAAATTGATAGAACGAGCTATTGTATTAACTTGTCCAATTAGAAATGTGAAATAAGTCCACTGAACAAGAAACAGGAGCAGTAGATAACTCTTCCAAGGCAGGTTGCTCTTGAGCCACGTGTATGAAATAGCTACTTACCCAGCTGGTCATATATATGGGGCAATCACAAATGTCTGAACAGAATGAACTGACTCCAAGTGAATGGGGTTGGGAACAAGGATATCAAGGCTGGACACCTTTGTGGACCATCCTATCAGAGGCTGTCAAATCCTTTAGTGAACTCATCCATGCTTCTGCAAGAGCTGATGCATGGTTCTCGGAAAATGGTGTATGGCTAGCTTACCATGCATTGCATTTTTGTACCAGAAATTGTTGTCAAGATTAATGTTTTGAAAGTTCATGACAGTTGGGATAAACTTTACATTGTCCTTGTCTAAACTGGTGTATATTTTACATGTTTTCAAATCATCTGATTCTGATAGCATAAGTCAAAATAGTGTCTGGATACTTGTTAGCGCCTTAAGAGTGATTGGTACTTTTTTGTGTGTGTCTGAGTAAAGTTTACACTGATGATTGATGATGTTTTACATTGAGATACACATTTGATAAGTGTGCATCTTAATACATATATACTATATAATTGATATAACTCTTTGTTTGGAGACTTTTGTATATGGCTGTTTAAACATGCTTCAATACAGTTTTTTTAATGTAGGAAAAATACCTTCCGAGATTTTATTGTCATATGATAAAATCTATCAGCTGGATTTACAACGCTACATGTACTATAAAATGTTATGTACATCAACTAATAGCTATACTGAAACTAGAAAGCTTCGTACACAAAATTGAATGCTATAATAAAATTCTCTGACCAGAAAAAATATGATCTTTGGTATTAAAATGGCATTTATATTTAGGTCAAAAGTGTAAATTTGAACAAAATTGATTTTTGATGGTGGCCATGTTGGAATTCAGTATAAAGGAGTGACTATTTATTACATTGTATGTATTACGTGTAAAATACCTTTACAACTTAATGAGATCAGAAATTAAAACTAAACCTGCAATCGTTATTCTATTAGATCTCTAATTGTTTCAGTTACTATTCTTACCTAAAGATTATAAGTGCTCCTAGAAGATCATAATAGTAAAGTTGTTTGTTATAATATTGATTGTAAATCTAGCTGTCAGGATTTGTTTGTTATAGGGTTGTATATGGGTATAACTTTCAGACAGCAGACTGAGGATTAAACCATCACACTATTGCCTGCAAATTTTAATATAGTTCAGCAGATAAGCTCTAAATTGTTCAAACTGCGAAGAAAGCGTGAAAATTGGCATACATATAGATTTTGATATGGAGCTTCATATAATAGTAAGACCCATCAAAGATCTTACCCCAAAACAGCAACTTTCTCTTATTCCAATATGGCAGACATCGAAAAACAGCATTATTCACCCATAGGCTTCAAATGCACATAGAAATATCATCTATATATCTAAAATTTGGCAAACATACAGATTTTTATATGGAAATTCGTGTAAGAGCAAAACTTATCGCGGCTTTTTCCCAGACAGCCACTGCTTTGGAGGGCGGCATCCTTATTTTTGAACTAGTCACACGCTACTAAGAATTATTCCTTTTCTTGCGTTACTGAATCGTCCCATGAAAGGGGTCACTAGAAAATTCCTCAGACTTATATTAATGCATTCTTTAGTGACACCGATCGTATAGAGATTTAGGAAAACCCAGAGGCTGTCTTCTTTTTACTTTACTTATGAGATGACCAAGTTACATAGTAAAAAAATGCACTCTTGGAGAATTGCCCCTACTTTTGCATGTGGTTAGTTTTCTCAATCTAGAACAATTGTTTTCTCCAGAATTTACTTGGGGAGGGACTCTGAACAACTAAATAGTAATGCTTTGCTTTTGTTCTTTGCAGTTCTTGATTGTGCAGCATTGTACATTTCTTTTGTGTTTCAATAAATTGGTATTTCCACGTTACTTTATTACATGCGTCACAAAAGTGTCTATATATGTATATATGCATGCAAATTCTGACATTTTGGGGAACACAAAACATTTGTCTTTTTCTAAACTATCAAAAAAGCTCGTTTCAAAAATTTTCGCAGAAAAGGCTACAGAAAGTTCAATCTGCGCATAGCCATTTCTAATTGACAGACTAGAGAGAAAGGGCAGCTAGTCTAAAGTATCTACCGCCAACTCTTGTCTGAATGAATAGTTGGATTTGACTGTCAATCCTTATAACGTACTCAGGAGCCCAAAGTGCATTTTTTGCTGCGATGGGCCGCGAACCATGAACCCTCCGATTCACAGTCTGAGTACTTTAACTCCAGTTCAGCCCGAAAAGAAAAAATATATATACTGTTAAAATTGTGACAGTCAGATATACGGTCAACATGGAGGCAGTCAGATATTTCAAAATACATACGTTTTCGTCTCAGGTTTTTATTTGTGCTTCGCCCTCTTAAACGGTGACATTATTTTAAAATATTACTGTTTTACTTACTAAGTCACATTAATTTGCTTTATTTAAGTTAATGATGTTATGGATTTTCAAGTAAAGCTCAGGTGAAGATTATAACTTTATGGAATTGTGCTGTGACACTTAAACTTTTATTCTGAATTTTTTGCAAGATCAAAACAAAAAGCGCAGAAAAAAACATCCTTGAAAAACCTCTCATATGGTGAAAGGTTACAAATTACAAAATACTGATAAATTAGGCTTAAGTTAGTCTTTTTAAACATTGCTTTACAGGATAAGCTTTTTACTTCCACGCAATAAATAAATTTCTAATCCTGCACTTGAGTACAACAGATAGTGATAGAAGTGTTATCTTACACGTCTTTGTTTTCGCTCAGTTGGCATAACAATTTACTAAGGCGCTTATTCAGCGAACAATTTTCTTCGTGTAGAATAGTTACAATACATTCACAGGTGTTCTGTCAGAAAGAACCGTCATTCGGTGTTTAAATAGTATAATGGCGCTCGATGAAGCAGTTCTACACTGGGGCGATGTACTTGTCATCGTGTGTTATTTTGTTGGTATACTTTTTGTAGGATTATGGGTAAGTTATTTATTTATTTTTTGCTGTTGTTAATATTAGTTTATCATTTGCTTTCATTTTTTTTGGAAGATTGAAAACAAAATTGTAAAATAAATTCATATAAGCATAGTCAACTTGTAACGTATATATGTACGTTACGGGGAAGGTCAACAAAGTGAAGACAAGAAATCTTTAACACCTACGTACAAAGTGAAGAAGTGTTTGAACATCACTTTCACAGCACAATAACATTTGATTTCGGCCCCTCGTAAGTCCTACCATGGAAACCCCAAGTTTGCATGTAGGGAAAACAGAATAATAACATTATGGCTTGTAATTGTATGTATTGTAAGAAATACAGATCAACCAAAAATAAAAAAGCTTACTCGGAAATGAAAGAATACTTCTTCATAGCATCCAAATACATATGTTTCTAAACAATGTAGTACATCGACATTATTTAGACAAAATATTAACTAAGAAACTTGAATTTCACTGACATTATTACGATCTTAGCACTCCTGGGCTTATAATGCTAAAAATAATAGTGGACAAACCATAAATATTCCCTTGCGTAGGTTTATGTTTAATATTGTTACGTCTCCGTTTGTTAATTAACTCTCCGTAACTTCGTTCCGACGAAATTTTAAACGACACAAGTCTTTACTTAATAAAACTGGTTTATTCTTTCCGAATATAACTTTACCGATACACTCAACTTCAACAATCGCGCTAAACAAACGCTATAACAACGAACGTCAATAATACTGCTGACTGCAGATCAATTACTCACTGTCTACACACACATTACATTAATCCCCTCTTATATATATCCGCCTACCCTATATCTAGTAAGAACTAGAACATTCGCCAAAGTACAGGATAATTCAAGAAAGGAGAGAGCGTGAGAATCACATGATCTCGATGACGCAACACTGCCCCTCCTTAATATTGTTCGTCCCGAACAATAACCACATACAATAAACCAATAACAATTAACAATAACTTAATTAACCGTACAGAATTACAAACACAAAATTACAATTCAACAAAGTCTCTTAATTTTACGGGACGTATCTTCTTCCGTACTGGTCTCCATCTCGTTGGCTTCTGCTTCACGTGGGGTTCATCTACTTCATCAGGAAATGTCCTATCATCGGTAACAGTCACATCAGTGGTAGTAACTTTCACCAAGAGCTTCACCGTTTCCCTTTCTCAAAATTGAGTAAAGATTCTTCTTCGACGGTAGCTTCTTCAGGTGGTACGTCTTCAGCAGCGTCATTTGTTCTGTTTTCTACTTCGTCCCAACTGAAATGTC
>NW_013668831.1:78097-78751 GCF_000517525.1 Limulus polyphemus
GTTATTGGTGAAAGCTCCGCCTCTAACGCAACAACGAGATACAGAACTAATCTGAACCATCTATTGCAAGAAACAACAAAATCTTTGTAGCAAATTAAAATATAAAGACGAAGTTATATGTTAACGAACTTACATCGTGGTTGGCTCTATCTTCGTAGGTAATCCATTAATTATGTTTTATTTACATATTTTTTGCAGTTTTTGTTTTAGCTCCAAATTTTTGTTTCGAAATGCTTAAGTGGACCTATTTACAAACACAATGAACATATTTCCCCCATATTTGCTGATTCAGCTGAGTTTGCTTGATAAATGGAACAATATAATCAAAGTTGTTGTTGTTTATCTTATCATAGGTTTTCAATTTATCTTGAATAGAACTTCATGTCAATATGGTAGTGTTTATATCAGTAAAAGAACTACATATTTCCTTCCTGCTATCTTTGTAAGGTTTTTATAGGTGATTTCTGAGAAAACAGGTATATCAGTACACTTTATCTACAAGAAAGGGCCTGACATAGCCTAGTGGTTAGAGCACTCATCTCGCTGTGTGCGGGTTAAGGGTCTGAATTTCGTCACTGAACATGTGCTCACCCATTCAACAGTAGAGGCATGATAAAGCAAGGGTCAATCCTATTATTCGTCGGTAAAAAGTAT
>NW_013668831.1:79751-92970 GCF_000517525.1 Limulus polyphemus
GGTGGGTGGTGATGACTAGCTGCCTTCCCTCTAGTCTTACACTGCTAAATTAGGGACGGCTAGTGCAGATAGCCCTCGTGTAGCTTTGCGCGAAATTCCAAAACAAACAAACAATTATAGCGCGACTGTTGATTAAGTGTATCGCAAAGTTATATTCAAAACTGGTTTATTCTTTCGTAATGCTTTAATGACATTTTGTTAGTATATTGTTGTATTGAGTCTTCTTTAAATTATCGGTACATTTATTGCTTCAGCAAAGTTTTACTGATACATTTTTAAGTTTATTGTTCAGATGAGTCTTTATTAAAATCTCGGTTATTGCTGAAGTAAGTTTTTATTAAGATAGCGGAAAGTTTATTACTGAATAAAACATTTAATAAGATATCAGTAAGTTTACTATTGCAGTACATCTTTTTTTATGAATATCTGTGAGTTTTTGTTAAAGTATATATATTGTAAGTTAATAGTTGAGGTAAGGCTTTACTAGAATATCAGGAAATATATTGTTTCAGAAAATTTGTATTGATAAGTTTACTGATGAGAGGAGTCTGTAATGAAATATCGGTTAATTTATCATGAATAACTTCTGATCAAATCAAGCTACCTACATAGATCAAAAATTAAAATTAACGCAGTAACTAATATAATATACTAAGAGTACGCAATGTCAAAAAGAAAAACAATAACAAATTGTGATGATTAGAATGCATTGACACATCGTCTGAGAACACTCGCTCTTATTGATATCTTCATACGTAATCTCAGTAATATCTCACAAAGTTTAGCCAGCTTAGGATATTTAAATTAGTTCTAAGTCCACATACTAAGCTAACAGTTCTTACAAAAACATATGTATGATATATATATATTATCGATAAAGAAAAATAATAAGGAAATATATTATATTCGACAAACATTTTAACTAATACACTTAATAAAATTAACATTTAATACGCTTTATTATTATGGTAATTCTTTACAAAAACAGCGTTACATTGTACGAATATTTTTGCATAAGTCATAAAATCTCTAACTTATGGCTGATGAAAAGAAGTTTGTTAAATTTTATTTATATCTCAAGCAAACATAATATATGTTTCAGTAAAATGTGTGAGAAAATAACATGAAAGAGCAATGCTTTATTCAAGCAACAGGATTTGTGGGATCGTAATGTTATTCTTTATTTTATCTAATAATAATAATACATATTGGCAGTGGCGGACTGGCCTGCTGGACAACCGGGCAAAATCTCGTTGGGCCTCTAGAACTCGAGCATTAGTGTCCTCTCATATTTTATACTTTACCATTCAATAACATTTAAATTCGTGTTCGTGAATTAAAATTAGTGTCCTTTATCAATCTTGAATGGCCAAATTGATGTAGAATACTATAACAAACACTGAATACATTTAGACTTATAATATACAACCAATATGTATACTGTTACTCTCCGTTCATTAGTTAATTTTCCGTAAATTCGTTGCGACGAAACTTTAGCGACACAAGTCCTTTCTTAAATATGTAATAATAAGCTAATGGATATTTACACCAGTAATAAACTTAACGATATACTAATAAACTAGCGTATAGCCCGTCAAAAATGAGGGGAAGTACTACCACCCCCACCCAATAGTATACCCTAACCTCACATTTCATAGCTAACTTAAATAAATAAATTTTGCGAAATCAAGTTTGACCAAAAAAAAAAAAAGAGGCATAAAAGGGCAACTGAGGCGGTCAGACGTCGGTAAGTTCCTTTGTGAGCCAATCAAAATCAAGACCATTCATGAAATGAATTTGTGCCGTATTCATACAATGATTATTGATAACAATCAATTAGATTAACAGCTTCTAATATATATAAGAAGCCAGTGCGTTTTAGTAACAATATATTTCAACAATGGCTTTTATGTTATGTTGCTTAGCAACAAAAGTATAACCTAATATTGTTGTTAGTCTATGTACTGAAAGTATAAAATGAAATGTATAGACAACAAAACTGGGAAAATATTTGTTAATTTCTTAATTTAGAGTCTCCGTTGATTAAAGAGGTTTGAATTGTATTAAAAACGCGTTGATGATATAACAGAAAGTTGCTTAATTCAGAAACGATTTAAGTTTAAAATTGAATTTCACCTATTGGTTCGCTTTGTTAGTCAATCGGGCAAGCAGCCCCTCCCCCTTCTAGTTGGCACCCTGTGCGAACGCAACTCTCGCACTACCCATGGTACGCCCCTGCTATTCTTTATAATGTAATTAGTCATTTTTGCTTCTGCTAAACAGCTTAGCTGTATAAGGTTTGACTTGTCATTGGATTGTTCTTTACTTGGGTGGAAAAACAGAGACTTCTACCTTCAATATGCCCCCCCCCAAAAAAAACCAAAAAAACAAAAGAAGATGATTTCGCCTTTTAAATTTTCAGTTTCCCTGATGAAGTTGATAATGTTGGAAACAGATCATCGTTGGTTCTGTTTGTTTTCTAATAAAATTTAACCAATTACATTTAACCATTGTACATGTCTGCATTTAAAATATAAATGTAAATGTTTGTAGATTGACTAAATCATACATTACCTCTAAGAAATTCTGTATGTGTTGAAGCAATGTTTATTAAGGTGTTATTTCTGTGTTGTTTTTTTTTTTACAAAAGATTCTAACAATTTAAAATATATTAGAATTGTTTTAACGCAATTTCGGCATCCGAATTAGTCACATGACTATTATTTTGAATAAAGTCTTAAATATAAGTGTAGAAAATCTAAATTGAAGAAAACGTGCCACCTAGAAGTGAAGAAATATACGAAGGTAATGAATAAGACTTTACTGTATCTATTTTAGATAAATTATTTATCTGATGCGACACCTCTTGGAATATAATTCAACTTATTGAATAAGCTAGAAAATCACAGAAAAACTCAAACATTCTGTTGCAAGATTCATCCTGATTTCACACCTAATTCTTTTTTGAGTTTTAAAATATACTTATTACTATGACTTGCATAATAATAATTATTGTGCTAGCAGCGTCTATTAAAAACCTTTACTTACGTCTAATAGATGTAAAGATATATAGTACTTCGTTTAATAACATTTTTGCTTTTGTAAAACGCGTAATTCCAAGCTATCAGGAAAAACTTTTGAGTATAATTATCATATTCAACAAAATTATAATTTCACGGGCACAAAGATGAAACATCGAGAAATAGCATCAGTGTAGCTAAACTTTACACAATTGTTTCTTTTATTCCTATCGGTTAACACTTGTAAAGCAATATCTATAAGTTGTTAGTATTTTTAAGTAAAACCTGATAAACCATCTAAATTATTAGAACTTTCTGAATATTTGTGATTCGTTTAACCTTAATTTTTCAGGTATACACTATGCCAGAATATCTTAGGAAGAGATTTGGAGGACAACGTATTCGAATTTATATGTCTGTATTGTCATTGTTGTTGTATGTTTTTACTAAAATATCGGTAAGAGTTATTTTATTGTTGTAAGACTTTATTATGTGTCGGTGATTTTATTTTTGCATTTTTTGAATTACTACAACGGCAAGTTTATTGTTATTGGGTACATCTAACCTATATAAAAAGCCAGTGTGTGTCACGTCACGCTTAATTTCTCGAAATAGGAGGAGTCATAAAAGCAAAATGCTTTTAGCCAGATAACATAGTTCGATTACTGTCTGCCCATTGCGATTTTAGTGACGGGGTGCAAGGGGCCGTGTGTGTATGTGGGGTGGGGTGCCGTGAAATCTTATATGTGTAGTGAGTGTTGGCATAATAAGCCTAAAGTGAAGACGTTAGTGTGGAATCACCTAGCCTAGAGCCAAGTGCATAAAATTTATCATGAAAGTAAATAAATACCTATTCCAGGAGTTCCCAAGCTGGCATTAGCAAATACACAAAATGAGCAATATTGTTAAGGTACTCAGAATCTATAGGTTCATTGGTTGAAGAGCATCAGTCAGGGTACAAAATGTTCTGTGAGCCTTGTGCTGAAAAAAAGTTTGGGAACCCCTGGTCTAGTTAGTACTCTCCGTATAACTTCAACAAATACAGATGTTTTATAGTGTCTTCGAATTATATTAAATATTTTTATTTGGTATCTATTAGGCGATGTTTGTAATGTTAATACTTGGCTGGATCTTCGTACCGGTCTACACAGCAGCTGGGGTAAGTATGCAATAATTTTAAAAACAAATAGTATTAGATTTGATATTACTCACGTTAGAATATTGTTTTAAGTACATTGTTTCTGAATACAATTCAAAAGAAATATTACTAAAAATAGTGACTATTCTTTAGTGCCATACCGATGTTTGATGGAGCCCTGTGTGACATATAAATTCGGGAGCTCCCAACTGGAGATAAAGGTAATTAATAATGAGTAATAAAATCTTCGTTGAACTGGAATCTGGGGTTGTTTAATATCGAAGACCTTCCAAGTCTAATAAATTTCAAACACGAGTGTTTCCCACGTAGAAATCCAAAAAATGAAAAATCACAAATTAGGCTTATCATTGTGTATACCATCAACTACATAACCTATTATTAGATTTTGTGGTATGTTAAACATACCATGTATTTTTTTTCCTCTTATTTTACCTGATGATGACATAATCTTAACGAAACGTTGTACACTTATAATAGTTTTTCTCGTCACCCATTCAAGCCGGCTCCAAACTTTTAAATACCTCAGGACTTTATCCTTTCCGTATTTTTCATTATTATTTTTTATTTGCCAATATGGTGACTAGATGTGAAAACATAACAATTCAGGCTTCTCTTTTGAAGTGGCGTGGCTGCAGATCGAGGGCTGAGAATTTGTTCGAAGCATAATACCATTCAATATGCTCTACACACGTTCAGCTGTGGCCTCATTATTAATTAAAAGGACTGTCAATCCCGTTATTCTGTTTAAAAAAATGAAACACACAAAGCTAGAAAATGACAGAAAACTCATAAATGTTTTATTGCTAAATTCAATGTAATTTCAGACTGAATTCTTTTTTGAGTTTTAAGTATATAGTAATATATTTTCTCAGTCTTATCCAGAACTTCTCTTTACAAAGATATTTCCAATATGTAGACCAAGAAGTAAAAGAACCTTACGTCTTCGTTCCTATGTGTAATTGAATTAAGTTGTCCATTTTGTGTTTGTGTGCTATTGAACAACTAAAATGTGTATATTTCATTGTGAAACTCATGTCCACCATCTTTTTTAAATTCAGCCAGAATTCGATTAATTCCGTAATACTTCTTCTGTCGAACCACTAGTTAGAGGGAGTGGTACTTGTTTTACCTTTAAGACAGCACCGCACCTGAGAATACTACAAACAAACGCGGAGTGGTACTTGTTTTACCTTTAAGACAACACCGCACCTGAGAATACTACAAACAAACGCGGAGTGGTACTTGTTTTACCTTTAAGACAGCACTGCACCTGAGAATACTACAAACAAACGCGGAGTGGTACTTGTTTTACCTTTAAGACAGCACTGCACCTGAGAATACTACAAACGAACGCACAAACTTGCGCTAACCCATTATTAGAAAAAAATAGTCAACAAGTACTTGACTACCTTTCAAAAGTATATCCCAATGCAACCTAACTAATCGTTATTAGAAGGATGCTGGAACTTGTAGGACATACATTAATAGTATAAACAATAATTTACTATTTCTTTTAGTCTTCTACAACTGTCTGTGTACGTTGTTGCTAAAAGACCATTTGGAAATGTAATTGGACAGTTTTTTCATTTCTTTGGTGCTCTTGGGAACGTTATATTTTAAGATCTGTGCAAGAACTCAGCTAACAGATGTTTCCGAATATAAAACCTATCTTCAAGTTTGTACACCAAAAAACTTTTCAAATAAATGATTATGTTATAAAGTTCTATAAAAATTAGTTTAGACAGAGGCATTATAAGCTGTATGGCACTGAAGTAGAACACATGCAGAATGTCGAAACTGTTAATCTGAAGATTAAAAGCTCGCATTTCGTTATCACAAAAATGCACTTCTGACTTTGGAGTTATGGATGTGCTATAACACTGTCAGTGACATTTCCTGATTGGCTTAAGGACTTGCCAATCAGTGATTGCTTTACTGGCCTACGTTGATCTGACTCATTTTATAAGCTGTACGTTTCCTATAGATCATTTTCCAAACGGTTCTGCTATGGTTAGTGTCTGGCAAAAAGCTTCTGCAGATATGTTATTTGCAACATGTCAACCAACAATTGGTCCAGTTATCAACGCTATTTTCAAATTTTGAACAACTCGACTTTCAAGATCTACATGTGCCGATGTTTTCGTTTATCGCTGCCCTCCTATTAGCCAGGAACTCAAAATTAGGAATGTCTAGACCTAAATTCTAGATGTCTCTGACCTGGACATTAAGTTCATTTATGCATAAGGTGCCGTTCAGGTTGAAAATTCAAATTCAAACTAATCACTATTTTTTTCCTACAACTAGGTTGCCTGTCAATGATCCAGTTAAAACAAAGAAAATATAGCCTTATCTCAGTCTGACTTGCACATTTTTACATGAGGCACTTGTGTTTTATCATCAATAATACGATGACTAAGGTGATTGTAAAAAGAAAGAAAGAAAAACAATGAAGCAATCTAACGTGATGCTTCATTTAATTTCTTAGGTAAAGTCGAAACTTTCTGGAAAATACATAATTAGTATAAAATTTTGTACATTTCCTTTAAAAACGTATAATATAAATTATACATTTTGCCTGTTACTATGAGTATAGCTTTACTTACATGCTTAGTCATCACCTGTTTTGTCAATGAAAGATATTGTATTCAAGTTTATGTTTGTTCAAACTCATAAATATATATGGAAAAAGCATAGGTTAAATGGTTGATACTTTCTACCTTTCTAATTCAGAAAAATTTACTTATTGGTTTAGTGAATTTATTGTGCTTTTTACAGGTTGGAGCATCTTTGTTCTCCAGCAATGTCAGCAGTGGCCATTTTGTAGGCTTAGCTGGTTCAGGAGCAAGTTCTGGCATTGCCATAGCTGGTTTCGAGCTCAACGTAAGTGAACAAAAACAAAAAAGAAAACAGATTCGATGAGAGAATTTATTATTATTCAAAGTTAAAATATAAAGGTAAGCCATCTGTAACTAATGTCAACACAAAAAGAAGTAATATAAAGAACTTCTGAAGAACTATAATAATAGAAGAAAACGTGATTAAAATTATTATTTATGTTTGTGTATTTGGGCGTAAATTTGTATTAGTATAATTGTATTTTTTTATATTTAGAAGATCGGGCGTGGTTAGCAGACCTTTTTTTGTAACCATTCCCTTATTTCAGACTATGACAGTTTTCAACCCATGGATGTGAAACATAACAATTCAGGCTTCTCTTTTGAAGTGGCGTGGCTTGGTGGTAAACGTGTTGGGCTGCAGATCAAGGGCTGAAAATTTGTTCGAAGCATAATACCATTCAACATGCTCTATACTTTCAGCTGTGGCCTCATTATTGATTAAAAGGGCTGCCAATCCCGTTATTCTGTTTTTAAAAAAAAGGAAAAGAAAACACCAAACACACAAAGCCTTTGTGACAGCTGGTGCTGATGGCTTGAGCGAAATTCAACAAAGAAACAAACAAAAATATTATTGTCTGTCGTTTAGTGAATATATAACTGCTATAAATGGTAGAATAAATATTGCAGATTAATAGATAATTTAATTAATGAGTGGATCAGATTTCTAACAGGCTGACTGAATTATCTGATAAAGTAAAAGGTGAACACAGAATACCCTCGTTTTCCTGAAACACTAGATCTCCATTAACGCGCTTAGTACTCAAGATAAACACCACATTAGGTCTATGATATTTTCAAGTTAAATTGATTTCTTCAAAGAGTATTAGGTAATGTCCACATTATAACAGGAGGATCAGCTGGATTAATTACGAAGCGGTACTGAATTTAGCTAAAATCAACTGAGTTTGACCAAAGAAATAGTTTGTTTGTTTGTAGTTAAGCACAAAGGGCTATCTGTGCTCTGTCCACCACGGGTATCGAAACCCGGTTTCTAACGTTGTAAGTCCACATAAACACCGCTGTGCCAATGGGGACCAAAGAAATAGACTGGACTAGATGTGTAACACATAATGAAAACAATCTTTATTAATTCCAAGACAAAACACAGAGCATGTACTTGCTTTTGGATGGATGTTCACCTTTCATTGGATTCGTGTATTGATTATAATTAGACTGGTTTTCTTTCCTTAAGATGTATTCTAATTCACTCTAGATCTAGAAAAATAATGTTTTCTCTGTGAAGACCTATTCCAGAATATTTCAATCTAAGGCTTCTTGCTTAATGGTAAGCGTCAGCGTTGAACATGTGACTGATTACTTTCATTCAAACAAAGGGTAGGCCGTATCCTCGAGATATCATCTGGCCTACCATTGTAGGGGACTGGCTGTCGAAATTTTTGCAGCGTTAAAACCACACGAACCGTGGGCAGAACAGATATTGTACCCATAGGATGACAAAGGAACAAAGGCAGCTGGAACAAAGTCAATTTAGCGACTTTCTTGATCACATGTTATGCGAAAAATGCATAGTCTTAGAAAAAACAAAAATTAAGAATAAATCAGCATTAATATGAGGAGGTAGTAAATGCATGGTATGCCTGCATATGACAGATCTAGGAAATTTGCTCAAATAAAATATTCGATATAGCTAATTCGAGGGATATCTGTGCTTACCATCCCTAATTTTAAAATTTGAAGTGATACACTAACGGGAAGTCAGCTAGCTAGTCAACACCATTCACTGCCAACTCTTAGGATACTTTTTACCGACGAATAATAGGATTGACCCTTGCTTTATCACGCCTCTACTGTTGAATGGGTGAGCACATGTTCAGTGACGAAATTCAAACCCATAACCCGCACACTGCGAGATGAGTGCTCTAACCACTAGGCCATGTCAGGCCCTTTCTTGTAGATGAAGTGTACTGATACACCTGTTTTGTATTATGCTTTTATTTTTCTCAGAAATCACCTATAAAAACCTTACAAAGATAGCAGGAAGGAAATATGTAGTTCTTTTACTGATATAAACACTACCATATTGACATGAAGTTCTATTCAAGATAAATTGAAAACCTATGATAAGATAAACAACAACAACTTTGATTATATTGTTCCATTTATCAAGCAAACTCAGCTGAATCAGCAAATATGGGGGAAATATGTTCATTATGTTTGTAAATAGGTCCACTTAAGCATTTCGAAACAAAAATTTGGAGCTAAAACAAAAACTGCAAAAAATATGTAAATAAAACATAATTAATGGATTACCGACGAAGATAGAGCAAACCACGATGTAAATTCGTTAACATATAACTTCGTCATTATATTTTAATTTGCTACAAAGATTTTGTTGTTTCTGCATCTCGTTGTGTGCGTTAGAGGCGGAGTTTTGACCAATAACATTTTCATGCATTTGAAACAGACTTTGCTGCCTGTTTCTTGTAAGTCATCCACTAACAACACCAATTAGTAACTAAAAGTAGTTCAAACCAGTAGAACCCTTTGTTTCTGGCCAGTACTAAAACTTAAGTAGCTTTTTATTTTTATACATGTTGAAGAAATATACGTATGATTTATATCTGGTCTGTAAAATAACATTGCGTTTCTAAAGTAATTCATGTTGTTGTAATCTATATTTTCAATATAGTAATCTGTTTGTGTGCTGGAGGGTGCATAACGTTAAAATTAAGTAAGTTTATAAAAGTAGTCCTAAATATTAGAAGTCCTTGAATATTAGTAATTGAAAGATTTTGCGAAATATCTAGAAACAAAGCTGCATTATAAACGCGATAATCATTAATTGTGTCACTTTTTCAGTTGATAAGAGTGCCAGTCATTCAGTGTAGTATTTATATCAGTATTAGTTACTGTGTATATTCAGTTACTCGATCGATTAAGTGTAAAATCACAAAATACGTTTTTCTGTACGTTCCCATAAGTGTGTAAATATATACTGTTACGACATCGGAAGTCACGCGACGCTGGGAGCATGCGCGCTGGAATTTCTCGAAGGATCATGAATTTGTCCGGCAACTCTAGTCTGATCGAGATGCCCTCTTTTTTTTAATGTATAAGCCTGGCAAAGAAAGCCAGAGCGATAATTCAGTCAAGCGAACAGTAGGCACCGTAAGTAAAGTGTATGAATCACTGTGATTTATAGCGTGTGTTAAGTTTAAAGTGACTGTGGAAATTCTGTGTATTACAAAAAGTTGTATCGAGAAAGAATAAACTAGTTTTAATCAAGAAAGGACTTTTATCGCTGAAGTTTCTCAAAAAGAATTTCTACGGGAAATTAACAAACAAGTAGATACGTAACAATATGTTGAAAGTGAAAATATTATTTGTGAACTTAGGCCTACAAGTACAACTATGTACAAGTGATAGTAACCTGTTTGCTAAGAAATAACAATTAACATAAAAACACCAGCCAAACAAAAAAAACAACGTTAGAACAATATCATACTAAACCTGCTATTAATAGCTGCTGTGCCCACCGCGAATATTTTGCATCTGTAGTACAAGGTAAACACTTCAATGAATGAATGTATTTCTGTTGATCATTTTATTTATTGTTTGCTAATGTTTACTCGTCTCTTATTTTGTATCTATCTCTAAATCAACCAACTTAAATTTTGTTGCATATTGTTATAATGCTGATATCATACTTGAGTTAGTCAACACATATTTCTGATCATTATTACTGTAGGAGTTTGTATTTCTGAGCGAGGTTATTGTTGTGTACCAGCAACGATTCTAACAGTAGAACGTTGTTGTGTATTGTTTCATTGTGCTACTATTAATGAAATAAACATGTATTATGCAATAACCAATGATTCAGAATTATTATGGCTTTTAGTCAATCCTACTAGACATGTAATAATCTAAAGTTTTAAATAATAAACTTGAAATTAATTTATTTGAATGTATATGTATAGAATAAATGTCATTTTGATAAGTTTTATATTCCAATTTTTAAAGCCTGTGTTTAATTTGTTCTAGTCTTCAAAAATAAGTAAAAGGGACAGCATCAGCGGCTATTTTCTGGCCAGTAGAAGCATGCACTGGATCCTGGTAAGTTTACTCAGTAAATATTAAATAAACAATTGTACTTCATCAGTAAATATCCGAAGATTCATCCAAGCCTACTTAACAACTACCAGATTTTTCGACTATAAGTGAACTCGGTTAGTTAAGAAAAGAGAGTTTAAGGAATGTGTTTATTAAAATTGGCTATAGTCTACAACATCTCTTGAAGTTCATTAAACAACCATTCATTAAAGCTGACTTTCCGTTATTAATAAAACAAATTGTATAATCACAATATAAAGATAGTAAATTGATATTATGCAAGAATGTTAGTTTGTTGTTATTATTATTTTAATTTACAAAGTTTTTTGGCAAGAATTTCTATGTTGCTACTTTTTACTGATTTTAAAGTTGCGGCAAGTTTTCACAGGGTCAGAAGATAACATAAAGTGATACCAGAATGTTAATTTTGTCTCTTAGTAATTCACAGAAATATCGTAATTTCGGTATTTCTGTACCTAGGGGCACTAACTTCCAGTAACTACTATTACGATAAGTCAGAGAAACATTATATCACTCTGTCGAAACACGGCAGAAAGTGCTTCTAGAAAATATGTATTGTTTAAAGCTTCAAAGTAAGGTGTGTGAGGCCAAAGGGCAGAATTCTACTGCAGGTTGTGAAAACATGAAATTGTCAATTTCCCATGTCCTCTTAGCTCTAAATTTAAATGAATCTCAGAAATGATTAAATGACCTTATATATTAAATTATTTGATTGATCTAGTGTAATTTAGATAATTTGATGCAATAAAAATCTTGTACGTATTTTATCTAAGTAACAAATAGCAGGTGCTCACATAATAGTAAACTCAGGAGTTACTGCAGTAGTGGCTTTTAAGGGTTTATGCAACAGCGAATTTCAGGGGTTCACAGTATGGGTACTGTTAACCTGATCGACACCTCAAGGAATACGTGGGCTGTGTAATCAGGTCAGAGATCCCTGACGTTCAGGTATAGCCATTCTTAAATTAGAATTGCTGACGTCTAGTGTAACTACTCTTACCCGAATAACGATTCTAAAAGTTTAAGAACTTAAGATAAAGACACATGGTTTTATTTGTAGTTAAGTACACAGCTACACAATGAGTTATTTGTATATTATTGGACGCTAGAATCATTTGTTTGATATTAAACATAAACCTACGCAAGGGAATGTTTATGGTTTGTCCACTATTATTTTTAGCATTATAAGCCCAGGAGTGCTAAGATCGTAATAATGGTCAGTGAAATTCAAGTTTCTTAGTTAATATTTTGTCTAAATAATGTCGATGTACTACATTGTTTAGAAACATATGTATTTGGATGCTATGAAGAAGTATTCTTTCATTTCCGAGTAAGCTTTTTTATTTTTGATTGATCTGTATTTCTTACAATACATACTTCTCAAGCCATAATGTCATTATTCTGTTTTCCCTACATGCAAACTTGGGGTTTCCATGGTAGGACTTACGAGGGGCCGAAATCAAATGTTATTGTGCTGTGAAAGTGATGTTCAAACACTTCTTCACTTTGTACGTAGGTGTTAAAGATTTCTTGTCTTCACTTTGTTGACCTTCCCCGTAACGTACATATATACGTTACAAGTTGACTATGCATATATGAATTTATTTTACAATTTTGTTTTCAAGCTTCCAAAAAAATGAAAGCAAATGATAGACTAATATTAACAACAGCAAAAAATAAATGAATAACTTACCCATAATCCTACAAAAAGTATACCAACAAAATAACACACGATGACAAGTACATCGCCCCAGTGTAGAACTGCTTCATCGAGCGCCATTATACTATTTAAACACCGAATGACGGTTCTTTCTGACAGAACACCTGTGAATGTATTGTAACTATTCTACACGAAGAAAATTGTTTTGCTACCGTGGCGTGCGCGTCGTTCGCTGAATAAGCGCCTTAGTAAATTAAATAATGGCTGGAGACGGCTTAAATGGGTAATGAAGAAAAACTTTAATATAAGTTTAACATGACAGCAAATGTACAACGTTTCGACAAGGTTCTGTCATCATCAGGTAAATTGTTAATTAGTAAATTAGTAAATT
>NW_013668831.1:93934-103774 GCF_000517525.1 Limulus polyphemus
ATGAAGGCCCGAGTGCATTCCAGGCGCCCTGTTTTTAGTATATAAGCCCGGCAAATAAAGCGAGATAGGATGACATAGATACAGAGATAGAAGACAGATCATTGAGTCAAGCGAGCGGTAGTGACCCTAAGTAAAGTGCGTGAATCGTTGTGAATAATAGCGTATGTTTAAGTTAAAGTGACTGTGGAAATTAAGTGTATTACAAAGTTTGTAACGAGAAAAAATAAACTAATTTTAAATAAGAAAGGACGTGTATCGCTGAAGTTTTTCGGAAAGAATCTTTTTGCGGGAAATTAACAAACGAGCAGACACACAACAATATTAAAATTGTCAGCTACAATTCTAATAAGAATCAGTATTGTGTGAAACTTGTAGGTATTCATGTTGTTTAAGACATGATAATGCATTATAATAAAGTGAACTTACAACTATTATATTACGATTAATGGGCTTGTTGTATATCAAAATTTTGCTGGCGAATTTCACCGGCGAAAAATTACCAATATTTGTCAAATGTTGCTAGTGATAATAAGAGTGAACGGCATAGCTCTAGCTTTGTATTTCAAGTGAAAATTTTATAGATTATCGTTAGCCAGTAGAATGCTTAACAGACCTTCATATGACAAGCTCAATATATTAGAGAGTCTTTGCGGTTGATCTGTCATAATATTAAAAATTTCGAAACCATCTCCTGAGGAAATCAACAAGCACAAAACAGACTTTTGTGTCTGTATAATTTATTTTTTTAATATGAGTATTTTACAAATGTTCATGTATTATGTACAATAATATATTTTTCAACAATTAAAATAATATCATGATAAATGTCGTTTAGACATTTATTGTTTGTTTGTTTTGAATTTCGTGCAAAGCTACACGAGGGCTATCTGCGCTAGCCGTCCCTAATTTAGCAGTGTAAGACTAGAGGGAAGGCAGCTAGTCATCACCACCCACCGCCAACTCTTGGGCTACTCTTTTACCAACGAACAGTGGGATTGATCGTCACATTATAACGCCCCCACGGCTGAAAGGGCAAGCATGTTTGGTGTGACGGGGATTCGAAACCACGACCCTCAGATTGCGAGTCGAGCGCCTTATCCACCTGGCCATGCCGAGCCTTAGACATTTATAAAATAAATTAATTTCTGTGGCGTGCGCACTTCTGATCAGTAGTTTTAAAACATTTCAGACTTTATGCCTAGTTGCATGAGAGTTTAGCCTAACGTCAGCAAAGGTTGCTAGTGACATTCATCGAAATTTGCTAAGTATAATAAGTCTGATTACTGTTATAAGAATGATCTGTAAATTATTCCTACATGATAATGTCACAAATTTGATTTTTACAAGATACAAGGACGCTATCACATCTATTCATTTATTTGATAGAGAGAACTATAAAATCACTTCCCACATGAACATTTTAAAATAATCAACAGGTTACACAAACAACTGACCATGTAGAAACTCTTGAAACTACGCGAAGATGATGATGATGTTACAGTAACGCACAAGGAAATTCAATACAGCAGTGAGAAATACGTTACAGAGACAGGAACAGACAATTCTCGTGAAAGTGGAATCTCTGATGGTGTGAAATTTTCTAAGCCATCAAGTCACGATTTGTACAGCAAAGTTTTTGCTCAACATCCAGTTTAATCACTTGAAAATATTCCATTCGACCTGGATGTGTTGGTGGTAACAAAATTAAGAGTCAATGACTCTCTTTTTCAAATAAGCGACAGAAGCTTTTCTGCATTATTTGCTTATGCTTTTCAATTAGTAATACCAGGTCTTCATTTGTGAATGGATGCAGTGACTGGCGCCATGTTCATCAACGTGTAGGGGAACATCAAGAATCTAAGGAGCACATGCAAAATTGTGATGTGCATGTGCTGAATATAAAAGGTGGAAACATCTTGTCTTATGTACATGATATGCCGAATAAATGAAAACTTGAAGTTCAGGAGAACTGTAAAACTGTTGATAGAATTATTGCTGTTATCAAGGATATTGGAAACATTAATCTTCCATTCAGAAGACGCAGAGGTAAAAATGCACACGAGCTGGAAAAAAAGATGAAATAAATGACAGTGTTTTTTTGGAACTGATAAAACTTCTGAATCAGTATGACATGCCACTCTCAAAGCATTTGAACAAAGTAATTACTAACTCCAAAGAACGCAAAACGTCTGAAGCTACTGGGAGAGGTGCTTCAGTTACTTTCGTCGGTAAAACAATAGTCAACAAGCTGCTTGTTATAACTAAGAACATGATCCAGAATGTTATATCAGATGTAGTTAGAATTGCTGATATATTCTCAGTACAGATTAATACCACACAAGACATTACTACAACTGACCAGTGTGCTAACTAAGATAGTTCTGTATGTGCTTAGTGGGAAAGTAATTGAAGGGCTGCTAGCTCTCGTTCCCTCCCACGCCACAGTGATAGTGGACAAGGAATGTTTGATGAAGGGCTGCTAGCTCTCGTTCCCTCCCACGGCCACAGTGATAGTGGACAAGGAATGTTTGATGAAGGGCTGCTAGCTCTCGTTCCCTCCCACGGCCACAGTGATAGTGGACAAGGAATGTTTGATTTAGTTAAAAAAAGTATATTTGGACATTTCAACTTTGATATCAACAAGTGTCTCAAACAGCACAGATAGAGCAGCAGCTTGTCATGGGCAGTACAATGGCTTTCTGGTAAAGCTCTCTTCTACTGCGGATACAAACGTGAATGTGTGGTGCTATGTATCTGTACTCGATTTAGTTGTGATAAAGCCGACAAAGTTATGCGTTGCAGCAATATTATTATTCAGTCTGTTGAGAAAGCCACATATTTCTACAAGCGAATGGATATATGGAAAAAAGGAAACTGAGAGCAAGTTAGGGGCAGACAAATTTAAAAGAATTAAGATGATAGGTGTAACACGTTGGTCAGGAAAATCACGCGCATTATCAGCTGTGTTCGGGACATCTGCAGACATCTTCCAAGTTATTTTACCACATCTGATCAAGTGTATGGATTGTATTGCAGCATTCAAAGTCACATTAAGCTGCCACAAAAACAGAGGTAAGAGGGACGTTGGAGGGCTTTCTGAGGTATATAACAATCCTGACCATTCACAAGTTTACATACTTTTTTCCATCATATCACACTTGTATCAGAATACATTAAAATAAGTGGCTTTGATTTAATTCAGGCTTGAAGGCAAATATAAGAGTGTACAGTTCAAATTAAAACACTGAGGGACAACATTGTAACTACAGCAGACGAATCTGTCAGACAAATGAACGAAATTTTGTGCAACATTGATAAGCGAGATCTGTTAGATGTTGAGGAATGTGAAGTCAAGGTGTCAGGTGGATTGTCTGTCCGAAGAAAAGAAAGCGAAAAATTAAGTATGATGAAGCAAAATCTACAGAAAGTGATTCAACTACATCACCTATGATTACATGAAGGATTGATACTTTCAACTTTCAATAGGAAGTCTGACAAGACGATATGCAGAACATGGTCAGCTGTATGCTAACATAAAGAAAACGCCCTGTTTGCCGGATCACTCAATAAGGTAAGGTCAGCTCATGTCACATCTAGATCTTGCAAACGTGAGTTATGAACTGGAACATTTTTCAAGTGTGTATCTCAAGTTAAATCAATGTTTAGAATACCAGTACGCTGCCTTGGAAGAGGTATTGGTTGAGGGAGGTGACACCGCTGATGCATCTTAGACTGACAACAGAGTAGAACACGAGGGCGTTACTTCGTGCAAAACTTTCCAGACATGCAAATGGTGTTCAAAGTGTGCTTTTCGGTTGCTTGAGAACTACTTGCTTCATTCAAAAGCCTATGACAATTTGCATAAAGTGTATCACTTTCTTCTGACACTTTCCATCACTCAAGTTCACTGTAAGAGATATTTCTCAATGCTAAAGATAATAAAAACAAGACTGAGAAGCTTGTTGGCACCTGAGCATCTCGAAGCCATCATGCTCATAAGCACTGAAGCCAGTATTCTAGTTGAGATACCAAACAGTCAGAACATAGACATGCTTTCAAAATCATCTGATGAACTCAAACGGCTGCTGGTGTATATAATTCAGATTTTCATGCACGTATAGAACGAGAAGATACTAATATATATATAAATTATACACGTATTTTAATTTTTGTGCACACCACATCTCTGTAAGGAACTATACTTTTAGACAAGAGTTTCATATACCACTAAACATGCTAATATCATAAGTGTTAACTATTTAAAATTAATAGCTAATTAAGAGCTGTCTTTGAAATAAACGTAAAATTATTCTTACAAGAGTTATATTTCTTCTCAAATTATGGATTCCCTACACGTAGTATAATAACTTGTAAGTACAATATGTAGTACAATTTGATATACTTCTCACAAATTATTAGGTTACCAATGGAGTGCCCCTAACAAGCCTTTTCCAGTGCCCCCAAAGGGTCCCAGTCCGCCACTGCGTATAGAACTGGAGGTAGTAATGATAACTTAATTTTCATAGAAATTGTGAAAAGTAAACGAGATATATAATTATTTTTATTGCATATTACGTAACTTTAAAATTCTAATTTGTATAGGGAAATCGATTTCATGTTAACTGTGCTTTAACAATACATTTATTATTACAAAAATCAACAGAAAAGAAGTTTTTTTTTAATTTTCCATTTTATGAAATAGGTTGCTGGTTGTAAGTAAAGTTTCATTCTCTTTCGTCAGGAGATCTTTATGCAGGTGCTATCTTTATTGAACAGTCCTTGGATTGGAATCTCTATTTATCCGTTATTGTTCTTTTAGCCGTGGCAGCTATCTTTACTGTAGCAGGTTAGATTACTCTGATATTTTTAAGACACCAATCTCTTACCTGTTTAAAGTTTTCAGTAAGTGTTTTGATATATATTCGTGTTTTAGGCGAACTTGAAAAAGCGTTGAATTTCAATGAGAAGTAAGGATATTATTATTATCGCTTATTATATATGTTTCAACGTAAAGAAATAATATAAAATAAAGAAAAACTTATACTTTAATGAATATATTTATAAAATATATTATGAAGAAGAATGTTCAAAATGTTTTAGCTCCTGGCGAATTATTACATCTCTCTGAAAGCTTAAGTCAGCACTGATAGTGTGCGAAAACTTGTTTGTTTGTTTATTGTTAAGCACGTGTCCACCACGAATATCGAAACCCGGTTTTTAGCGTTGTAAGTCCACAGACATACCGCTGAGCCACTGGAGGGTTTTATTCGAAAAACAATATAATTACTCAGTCCTTTTACTGGTTTTATTCAGAAAACAGAAGTTAACGCAATAAAGCTTAAGCGTGAAACCATCATTATTCATGTTAATTAATTAAACTTATTTTATTCTCTCTGATTTATAGGAGATTCATTGTATTACCTGACAGTATAATAATTGCTCTTTGAATGTTGATTTTACTAAGAGATCAAAAATATCATGATTTCATTATAATTACTTAAACTAACTTATTGTGTGTTCTTTTCTGGCATAAACCTAATAAATCTTATGTTTCCATATTTTGTAGGGGGACTGACAGCTGTCATGTGGACTGATCTGGTACAAACTGTATTAATTATTATCGGAGCCTTTGCTTTAATGGTCATCAGTAAGTCACTTGACTTTAATCATGTTTGTAATACATAACAATAAAGAGTTATAGTTTCCAAAGATGGATTACGGAAATAACACTTAACACAACATTTTAAAGCGAGTTTTGAACCTAACGTAAGTTAAGCTTACTTTTTTAATTCTAGCGTAGTGTTGATATTCTTTAGTTAACCATTGACAATTCTTTGAAAAAAATTACACAAGTAAATAATAATGTATAATTAACATTTATCTTCACTTGCATAAAAATAATATATATATATTATAATGTGATATATACCACATTTGTTTATTTGTACTCGTATCAATATTTAGGTTTTATCAAGGTTGGAGGTTACCACGAGCTTCTAGAACAGTTTGGAACTAAAATGCCGAATGATTCAGCAGTTGGTTACAACTCGGACAACCAATCTTGTAGCAGTGTTCCAGATAATTATATGCATTTATTACGATCTGCTGACGACCCTGAACTCCCTTGGACAGGAATGACCTTTGGACTAACCATTTCAGCCGTTTGGTGTTGGTGCACGGACCAAGTAAGGCTGCAAAACGTATAGTATAAAAAATAAGATAATAAGCACATAATTACTAAAAGATACAGTGCTCAAGGATATATTTATTATTGAATCACATTAAAACAGACACGATATATATATTTTACATTTTAATCTTTAAAGCAATTTTTATAGGTTTACAGGTATAAGAACAGATGAAAAAAAAATTTCTTTCTGAGCCAAAAAGCCGTATATGGCTTATCAGTTTACATGTTGGGCTGCATGCAGTACAAACAGTAGGTCCAAGGTACGAACTTTTCGGTTCAGCTGTGGGGGTGTTATAAATGTAGAAGTCAACCCCGCTATTTGGTTAATAGTATTTACATAGGCAGAGGATGCTGCTGACTGATTCACTTCTCTGGTCAGCAGTTCTGAATGTGGAATTGTTTTTTTCTAAATCTTAAGGCTGTTAAGTTACCTTCTGTGTTGTAAAAGATGCCGTTTAGGCTAAAAACACCAATATCAATTAACCAAAAACTGAATCTGTAGTAGAAATATGCATTTCAAAGATAAAAATAACATATTGTGTTTTAATAATTCTTTTTTGTTTATATGCCTTAATAAAAATGTTTAATCTTTTTATTTTTTGGAAGCACATTTTCGATATTTATCGAATTAAATTTATTATAGACCTATTTTTAATATCATATTGTGGTAATATTTTCAAGATAAATAAAATAAGAATAAACTGGATTCAAGAAAATTAAAAAAGCGAAAAATATTAGTACTTTGATTATATTTTATCTGTATTAAATTAAAAGAAAATTGGAAAAGCATGCAGGAGGTTTTACATATAATAAAAAAATTAAAAGATAAAGCCATGAAATAATATGCCATGTCTTGATCGTACGAACTACTGTTTCTCTGCTTTTTGTTTTGTTTTCCTTTCATTTTTTACATTGCAATATAACACAGTAATTGGTTACTTTGTGCACAGCCTGGAAAATTAACTCAAGTTAAGTGTTTTATCTAATACACGAAATAATTTAAAATCAACACACAAAACACAGAATATCAGTATCTTTTATATATTTCACACGAACTTCTCTTATTAAATGCTGACTTTACAATAAACGTATGATGGCAGCAATGCAAGCGTATTCAAGTTAGTATATCCATGAAAACAAGACTACTTTAAAAGCACATTCATAATTAATATTACATTTAAACACAAATTCACAAATACTTATATGTCTTTCACTCTAGGTTATCGTACAGAGGGCGCTTTCGGCTAAAAACTTGTCTCATGCCAAGGCAGGCTGTATTCTTGCCGGATATCTCAAGTTTCTTCCTCTGTTCTTGATTGTATTTCCTGGTATGGCTTCCAGAGTTCTATTTACAGGTATGAATCCTATACTTTGTTAGGTTTTCAAATTTTTATATTACTCAAAGATGCAGTTATTTATAAGGATACTTAATTCAGAGTCAAGTTAGAAAAAAGTCACTAATATGTATTTAGAGAGGTTGAGTACGTTTTATTAGAACGATTTTAGAGCCTCACCACATCGTTACAGTCCATGCCGCTCTATCCTGTCTCACTCTATCTGACGGCTGTGCATCTTGACAATAGCCCCTGTAGTTTTCATTACAAAAGTCTCGAGCATAGAGCTGTATCAGAAGCATACCATTCTCTCTCTGCTGACTTCCATAATACATATGTTATATAAAAAAAATTACAATATTGTTAGTACAATAGTTTTAATATCATTAACTACGTTAGTGGTTCATAATAGGTATCGCAAGGAACTGCACAAAACTATAATAGAACGCTCGGGCAAAAAGCACCTTAAACTGTAAAGATTCAATTCAAAAAACACTATAAAACCTTTACTATTGACTGCTAAGGCTGCACACATATAGAAATGCACAAAAAAGCGTGCATGTTAGACTTACAAAGAAAAGAAAATCCTGGACATCCTGGTTCAGATGCAGCACCTTTGTGGAATAAGATTGTTGAAATAGGGGCTTGAAAACGCTGTCTTTGTACAGATAAGATAGGTTGCTCTGACCCTGAGGTTTGTAAGGCTGTGTGTAGTAGTGAGGCTGGATGTACGAATATTGCTTATCCTCTTCTAGTTTTGAAGCTTATGCCACCTGGTAAGTATAATCTTTGTAATTTTGGAAACTATGATTATATTTATAAATTGTGTTAATTAGCAACGCGTGATATAATGTTTTGAAGGATTAAAAATATTCGAAAATAAACAAATAGATTGATCCAGAGAGTTTTTTTTTTGTTGTTGCCTTAAAAAGTAGTGTGCCGTCCTAACGAAAACTGCCTGTCATCCACTCATTTATTAAGAATAATACATTATTTGAACCACAATTATTTATTATGTTTCGGTCATGTTTGTGTATACCACCATCATGTAGCAAAATATCTTTGTTTTTGCAATAATAGTGGTATGGTGTATTACTTTTATTTAATTACCATAAGATATGTGAGTAATCTAATATTTCACTCAGTTGTTATTGATCTGCATTCACCAAACAATGCAAGTCTATACGTATATAACGTTGTTAAATCACGATTTTTAGCTATCTAATAACGTTTAAAGTAAGTAATAAATAGTAACATTTTTTATTTGATCGTATTGTCACACAGATAACATTTAGATTTGACTCTAGGAAAATTTGATTCTATACGATAAAACGGATGACCTTTCTTCTTTAACATATGTAACTTGATTTCGAACAATATTATCCTTCTATTACGACCCTAAAATACTCCTTACTGAGCTTATAACCAAATTTTCCTTATTTCTTACTAAGTTCTACTAAGATTAAATAGAAGAAAGATCAAGCATCAAAATAAAACTATTTCACGTTAATGTTCATTTTTGTCTGATCTTTCTCCCTATACATATATATCACATAATGTTCTACGGCTCCCTGGTTATCACCATTTTAAGACTTATTTTACGATATTTATTATAAGTATGTAATTTCTATTCAGTAATTGATAGTTGCAGTGCTTTTCATGTTATAATTTCCTTTCAACTAAACAAAAATATATTTAATTAATAATCTTCTACAGTTTGTTTGTTTGTTTTGAACTTCGCGCAAAGCTACACAAGGGCTATCTGCGCTAGCCGTCCCTAATTTAGCAGTGTAAGACTAGAGGGAAGGCAGCTAGTCATCACCACCCACCGCCAACTTTTTGGCTACTTTTTTACCAACGAATAATGGGATTGACCGTCACATTATAACGCCCCCGCGGCTGAAAGGGGCGAGCATGGTTTGGTGGGACGGGGGATTCGAACCTCAGAATCCGAGTCGAGAGCCCTAACCACCAGGCCATACGGAGCCATCTTCTACAGAACACTTAGAATAATTCTTCAGTATTGTGCAAAGCACCATTACTAATCTCTAAAGTAACGCTGTTCTGAGAGGAAAAAATAGTGTTACTAATAGAAAACGTGTTCTCCAGATCCAGAGTCACTTATCCTCAAAATTTAAAGTATAAAGTCATGTCCTCGCTACAGAAACGGGTAGCTTATAAATAAATGTTAAAAAATGTAGAACCGTTTATGGCCAGAAGAATGTTCGAAGTAATTCTGATTGTGACGCCATTATGTTTTATTTTTGTACTGCATTTTTACAAGTTCCAAAACGTTATCGTATTCAGGTGCCAGAG
>NW_013668831.1:104433-105316 GCF_000517525.1 Limulus polyphemus
AACATTCAGTTAACAGTAAGGCTATACAGCATATAGTTTTCTTGTCTGCTATTAAGCACAAAGCTGAACAGTGGGCTAGCTACACTGTTCCCATAACAGGGGAGAAATCCCGTTTTTTAGCATTATAAGCTTCCAAAGTTACGATTGTGGAATTGGGGATACAACAAATGGGTAACGGTGGCAAAGGATACAACTACTTGTTAATTAAGAAAATGGCATATCCTTCCTTTGAATACTAAAAATAGAAATGATTGCTTTCTTAGATAATCTGGGGTTGTGATTACCATACTAGAATTTTTGTCTGACATAGCAGTGTTGCACACACAGTTCTTTGGTCATTCATTTAGCGAAGAAATCTCTGACTTTGATTCCTACTAACTCTATCAATCAAATCAATAGTAAGCTATAATTGAAAAGCCAGCCCATATAGATTCTAGTGTCTTTTTTTTTATTATGTAAACAAATATCATCAGTATTATTTTATTTGAAATAAACAAAAGATTCGAGAAATGTTTTACAAATAAAAATTTCGAGAATGGCCAGCAAAAAGAAAAAGACTGAAGCACATGCATGAAGCAAAAGATAAGGAAAACTTTATTCAATAATTAAAAGTGTTGTTATTGTTTTACTCTCTAGTACTAGCTGGTTTATAGTTTCCTGACTAACTTTATGACTGATGGACTTCTTTTCTCTATAGTGAACCAAAGAATTTTAGCTGTTAAATCAGACACAAGTGCTTGTGTGGCATCTTGCATTCCTAGATTATCTATGCCAGCTATCATTTCCATTACATATATATTTAAGGAGAGATTAATTCCCCAACGCATACTAATTTGTGTAAACTTTGGTATCACCCGCCTAATATAAGCAAATATAAGCCATG
>NW_013668831.1:106262-110209 GCF_000517525.1 Limulus polyphemus
ATATTTATACAGGTTACATATGTAAATCTAGATATATTTCAATATTTCTTCTGTAAGTCTAAATATTTATACAGGTTACATATGTAAATCTAGATATATTTCAATATTTCTTCTGTAAGTCTAAATATATTTACAGGTTACATATGTAAGTCTAAGTATGTTGACGGATTACTTTTGAGGTCCAAATATATTTATGAATTACATCTGTAAGTCTAAATATGCATAATGAAATGTAATGCTTAAAACACAAACACAGGAATTAATGGCGAAAAAATACAACGAGGAAAAATAAGTTATATGAAAATAATGAAACTGAAACGGAAGTGTACAAAGCTTCCTCGACAGAAACAAGATGGTCGTATTTGATACATGCAGCTCATGGTGTGTAAAACGTTCAGAATTTTAGACTGAATTCCAAATTAATAATCTTGTGAACAAGTTTACTCGTAACAGATTCCAGTTGCTGACAGACACACTATAATTACTTTACCAAAAAAAAAGAACTTCTAACAAGGGAAAGACAAGTCAGATTAAACACTTCTTTAAAATAAAGATTGTCTTATTAATTTCTTCAAGATTGTTAACATGATGGTTGAGACATCTACCACCTATCTGTATGACTTCTTCAAATTAAAGTGTCTACATTATTTTCTCAAGCTACTTTTTCACTATTTTGACTCCGCTAAGAGTGATAAGTTCTGTATACTTGGAGTCAAAATAGGGGATTGAAGCTAGAGAAAATAATGTAGACACTATTTCCAATCTAGTTTGTTTCCTTTTTTTTTAGAATCCCTAGTTGTAGGCTTGAAAATATAATTTTTGTCTAACAATCGGAAAATCAACTTTTTTGCTATTGTCAATATCTTAGCAGCCTTACCCATTGAGTTAGAAGGTCTTGAGTGTTGGTTTAACAAGTCTGCTTTTTATGATGGTTTTTGCCCGTATGGTCTATGAGAATATTTGTAAATTATTGGTCGATCCTTATTTTGAACCACTATTGTGGTTCATGATAGCGAAGTCTTTGTTAGTATACCAGGACACAAACTGTGTCTTTACTATAATAACAAGTTAGGGAATCTTTGTAAGGTTATCAAGATACAAACAATGTCTTTACTAGGATAACAAGATGAGAATCTTGTTAGGATACCACGACACAAACGATGTCTTTGATACTATAACAAGACAGGAAGTCTTTACTAGCATATCCAGATATAACTTAGTTAGTGATAACCAGAAAAAAAGAAGCTGAAAGTTATTAGGTCTTTAATAGAATAACAAAGTAAGGAATCTTCGATAGGATGCCTAGACACAAATTATGTCTTTACTAGGATATAAAGATAGGAAGTATTTTTTTACGATACTAAAACACAAATTTTCTCTTTCCTAAGATAACAGGATAGAGAGTCTTTGATAGTATACCAAGACACAAATTGTGTCTTTGCTAAGATAACGAGATAGAGTCTTTTTTTTTAAGTCACCAAAACACAAATTATGTCTTTACGAGAATAACAAAACAAGATAATTAAAAATTGTTAATTTAAAAAGGGGAATAGTGATCGTAAAAAAAGTACAGAAACAAGTTGAATCAAAATGCAAAAATTATATTTTCAAGTCTACAACTAGGGATTCTTAAAAAAGAAAACAAACTAGGCTGGAAATTCTATATGAGTAATTAATGAAATACTTGTACGTACGGTAGCGCAACATAACCTAATGATCTGTTCAGTTTTAATGTGTAGAAATGTTGTAGTATTTGTTGCTTTATTATAACTTGTCCATTGTATGTATCTTGAAATTTCGTCTAATTACAACTAATATTAGCTTAAAAGTTGGCCTACAAGAACAGTCTGTTTCGGACTTATTAAGGTTAGATATGTGCGTTAATGTTTTGATGTTGAATGCGTTATTATAAAGGTGCTCAATATTTTTAACAGTAATTTTTTTCCCCATATTTTCAAGATATCAGCTTAATACTAATAAATTAATTCAAATGAAAGTTATGGAAACTAAATGAACCTTACTTGAGCTAGCCTCCCCCATGGCTCAGTGATAAGCCTGAAGCTTATACTGCTAAAAACCTGATTTTGATACCCGTGGTTGTCACAACACAAATAACCCATTGTGTAGCTTTGTGTATACTACAACCAAAGAAATACTTGAGGTAAAAATGGGTAATTTAATATTAAATCATTGTGGCTGCAAAAAATGGTCATATCTCATATTTGTATAATTATTGTTGTTTAGTAACTAACATTATTTCAGTGGTTCCTTAATTAGCTACAAGTATCACATAGTTACATGAGAGTTTGAACGCACTATTTAGTTTGTATAAATATATGAAAAGGCTAAAATCCGACGTTCGATTCACTGCGGTGGACAGGATGCAGCTAGCCCATTGTATAGATTTGCACTAATACAACAACAACTTATTTGTTATGGTGTTAAAAGCAGAGGCGCGATGGGATATCAAGATAAGAAGTCTTTCTTAGGATACTAAGAAATGATGTTTTTACTAGAATACCAAGACGAGACGTACTTGTTTGTATACCAAGACACAAATGACATCCTTACTAGGATAACAAAATGGGAAGTCTCTTTTAGAATACCAATACGTAATGTTTTTACTAGAATACCAAGACGAGACGTACTTGTTTGTATACCAAGACACAAATGACATCCTTACTAGGATAACAAAATGGGAAGTCTCTTTTAGAATACCAATACGTAATGTCTTTACTAGAATAATAAGACAGGACATCTTTTTTAAGATATTACGACACAAACGATGTCTTTTCTAGGATACCAAAATAGGAAGTTTATGTTAGGATATCAAGACACAAGTTATATCTTTAATGATGCTTGGAGACGGCTTGAATGGGCAATGAAGAAAAACATTAATATAAGTTTAACATAATAGCAAATGTACAACGTTTCGACAAGATTTTGTCATAATTAGGTACAAGTAGTTTACTCTGACACAGATATATGTATATATATACAGTATAGAACAAAGAAGTCACATGACCGGATACTGTTGCAAGACTTAGAAGAGATATCTTGGCACCCCAGGGTGTTGATTTGGAGTAGGGTTGTTTTGTTCAATTAAGATGGATTCCTTGATTTTTCGTTTGTTTATGTTTGGTTCTTTGCTTAAAATTACTGTGTTTTTAATGGATATACTATTTTTTTGAGTTGCAATGGTGAAAAACATGGGACGGTTTTTTATCGCGTTCTGTGAATCTGGTTTCCAATTTTCTTCCTGTTTCTCCGATGTAGAATTCTGGGCAGTTATATGACAAGATAAGGAGTCTTTGTTAGGATATTACGACACAAATTATGTCTTTACTATGATATCAAGATAGGGAATCTTTGTTAGAATATCAAGACACAAATTATTCCAACCTATAAAGGTTAAAATATTAGGAAGTATTAAGCAAGTTATTTCCAGTAGTCACTTTTTAAAATCATTCAGACGACAGCTATTGCAGAACAAAACGAATAGATTGAAATGTTAACGTTATTTCTTGTTATTAGCAAAACTTACTTAAACTACGCCATTCATTGATCAACGGCTCTAACTTCGCTTACTGATTCTTCTTTATTAAAAATTAAAATAAAATTCTATATGTTACTCTTTCCTATTCAGATATATTCAAATATTTTTTTTAACTTTCTGTACTTATAATGCTTGGAGACGGCTTGAATGGGTAATGTTTGTTTGTTTGAATTTATGCACAAAGCTACACAATGGGCTATCTGTGCTCTGCACACCACGGGTATCGAAACCCGGTTTCTAGCGTTGTAAGTCCGCAGAGAATGGGTAATGAAGAAAAACTTTAATACAAGTTAAACATAACAGCAAATGTAGAACGTTTCGACAAGGTTTTGTCATCATCAGGTACAAGTAGTTTACACTGACATATATATATATATATATATATACAGTA
>NW_013668831.1:110983-119541 GCF_000517525.1 Limulus polyphemus
GTGTGCCAGTTAATGTTCTTAGAATAGCCGGAAGGATAGATGCGAGGTTGTTATATAAAATTTTCATTAGAATTTTGAAGCAGTCGTCAGTTCTGGATGGGTTGTTTAGTTCATGTATAAATTCCAGTGCTATTGTTTTTATGATATTTATGATTGGCATGTCAGTGTTGATTTCATTTTGTTTAGTTTTTGTCTGATCCTTTGTTATTCTGGGGTTTTCTGGGGTGTTGTCCTTAGGTGTTTCATTTGTAGATTTTCGTTCACTCTGTTTCGTGATTGTGCTGGTGACTGCAGCTGCGTATGTTGTTTTTTGTGTTTGTGGTGTTGGAAGTAACGTCTTTCTTGTTGTTTGTGTTGGTTGGGGTTGCTTTTGTGTTTGTGCATTTGGGTTTTTAATTTCGTAAATTTTGGTTTTGATGGTTTTGTACTTTTCGCAGCCCTTGTAGTTGGCTGTGTGGTTTTCTCCACAGTTGCAACATTTTGGTTCGGGTTTTTGTTTGGTGCATTGTGTGATGTGATGGTTTTCACCACAGCCAACGCATCTTGGAATGGCTTGGCATGCAGCTGCTACATGTCCAAACCGCTGGCAGTGGTAACATTGAGTTACTACTATGGCTGGTGTTTTTGTTAGTTCCACTGTGTATTTTTGGTACCACATAATGATACCATTGTTTATGTAGTGTGTGATGTCTTGTGTGTTATCAACGTATACTTTTACTAAGTTTGTTGGTTTTTTGTGATGTTTGAAATTATTCTCTCGACTTTATTTACTTTTACTTGTGTGTGTAACATGTCGTGTATGTCTTCCGTGCTTATAGAGTAGTGCACTCCCCTGATCACGAATGACCTGGGTTGTGCCCTTGCTCCCGGAAGTTGTATTGTTATTGCATTTGTGTTGAATGCGTTTTCGGGCCATGTCTGTAATAATTTATTCAGGTCAGCGGCTTCTTGTCCTCGAACGAGAACACCGCCCCTGGGTAGTCGTTTAATGTTTGTGATCTGTACTTTCGGTTTGCACCGATGAATTTCTTTTGCTAATTGTGGCTGATTGTAATGTCCGGGGATTACCTGAATGATTATTGCATATGAAGGTTTTTGGCTGTCTGTTTTGTGTTGTTGTTCGTTACTTGTTCCGCCTTGTATTAGTTTTTCACTTTGTTTTTGTTTTTTAGATTTTACTAGGGTAAAACCCTCTTCATCACTATTTAGTGTTTGTGTTTTGTTCTTTGTCGTGTTCAATGTTTGTTCAACATCCAAGGTGTGAGGTGTTTTACTTACATGATTAACCTGTACGTTACCGCCGTTGATAGTGTCAGCCTCAGCCTCACTATCTTCGGTTTCTTTATTTACTGTTGGTGATTTTGATATTTTACGTTTTTTTTTTGCTCTACTTTTGGATAATTCTTCTTTAGCAAAATTAATTAATCCTTTTAGGCTATCATTACAATTATTTGGATCAGGTACACCCACGTCAGACTTACAGAAATTATCTTGCATAGCCGTTAGTTTCATTGCTGTGGTTGTTTCTTCAGTATGTATGTTCCGATCTTCAGAGTAGGCCTTGTCCGTTTTCCGTGTTGTTTTGCCGGTGTTCATGGTCGGTCGGTCAAAAGAGGTCTCCCTCAGCGTAGGCGAGGTCTTCAGAGTCGCTACGGTGATGCTGTTTCACTGATTTAGTGGTTGATCTTCTTTTTTTTTTGTCGTGAAATTTGGGGAACGAGCCTGGAGAAATGCTAAAGTTTTGAAAAACCGTTAGGTACTGATCAGGATTTATTTTTGGCTGCTCACTCTCTGCCTTAAACAAACCGAATCTTCATAACATAACTTTACGGTACACTTAATTTCAACATTCGCGCTAAAACAAACGCTCTAACAACGAACGTTAACTTCAACAATACTCCCTGACTGTAGATCAATTACTCACTACCTACACAATGTCCCGCCACGCGGATGGTGACATATATATACTAGACTACCACCCAATCTAGGAAGGTTCGAGAAAGAAGTGGCGTGACACTAGTCACGTGACCTCGCTGACGCAACATTACCAATATCAGTAGATATGTTTTGTTTTCTCTTATATTTATACATATTTTACATCTTAATACAATAACATTTGTACTTTTATAGGTCTCTGTTGACCTCTTTGTTTGTTTAATATTGAGCACAAAAACTAAGAAATGGACTATCTGTGTTGTGCCCACCACAGGTATCGAAACCTGGTTTTTAGCGTTATAAGCCTACACACTGCAACTTAGTTTCAACTATATCTGAAAATAGTTATTATTCACTATCAATTGGAAGTATTAAAATACGAAAAAAAATACAATTCCTAGTTTATTATGTAAAAATAATCATTAACTCCACCAGTTATCATAATAATAATAAAGTTAATGTCAAACTCATACATAAGGTGGTATACATTGGAAATAATGTATATAATGTCAAAATGTTAGTAACATTTGATAATACTAAAATTAAAAACATATTTTGATATGAGTATTGGTAATCGTTGAGGTACCTGGGAGACCCCGAATGGCTTAGCAGTCAAATATAAAAAAAGTCATACGTAGCGTCATCTAGCCAATAAATAGTTTTGCATTCAACACCCTAATAAAACGCTACTCAGTTTTAAGTCATTGATACTGTCAAATTTCAATCCTATTAAAATGTTTACTGGACTTGTATCTATATCTTGATATTAATTGTAGTATGTATTTTTAGTAGTGTTATTGATAAGGCACTATCTGAATCCATAAGGCCAACAATTCGTACAAAAAGCGTATACTGTACCAGTCTAATTGTTTTTCAATAAACTTATGACAAAGATAGTTTTGTAACATGATAAAATTAGTATACCTCAACTTTCTAATATTAGCACAACAAAACAGCCACTTCAAACACACTTGTTTTTCCACATCCTTTAGACTAATATAAATTATCTAAGAAATTTGTATTTAACAAAGTTTTATGCATATTTATTTTTTGTAGACAAAAGTGTAAGTTATTCTAGGGTACTACCTAAGATAAATACAATAGTATGGAGAGAAGGTATGCAGGAAAGTGGTGCAGTATGCAGAAAATGGTTTGTGACGTTATCGACCAATCTCCATTGGTTTATTTACGAGGCATAAGTACAGCATTGTTCAATCTGAGGCAATTTTGAGATGACCCCCAACAGTTTTATATGTTATTTGCGGTCACTGTCCATTACACAAGTAAATGTTAATTGTTTAAAAATAGGAAACGCTGTTGAAGTGAACGTTTCGTATTTTTTAACCATTCACATTTACTTAAGCAGGCTAGCGTCCGTGGTTTTAGTCACTATCTAACTTCGTAATCAGTTTCATCTTAGGTTATTTAAAAAATAACGTTCAACTAAAGACAACTTTTCAATTTCAAAGATGATTTAATCTGAATATTTATATAAAGTGTAACCTTACATATATCATTCCTTATTTAAATACATATGTTTTTTTAGGGATGTTTATAATCCTAACCAATTTCAGATTTAATGTTTTCCCTTGCTTGTCACATAATACATATAAGCATCAGAGGCATTTTTAGATATCTGTTTAATGAACACAATCAAACAATAACATTTTACTTGCAACATTTTGTAAATTTAAACAAATAGTTCAAAGCAGCTTTAAAATCTTCATTAATCCTGAAATCTATCTATGCTTCATGAAATGTCCAGGATCTTCACCTAAATAACAATAAGACAATATATATATATATAATGTACTGCATATCTCTGTGAAAGAAAAGGTTTTGAACATCCGGTATTTAACATTAGGCGTAATATCCCCAAACAAATCCTCCAAAAACAGCCAGAAGAATAGCATTAATGTTGCACCACTTCTTCCACTTACTTTCTTCATGGACAAACCGTAAGACTTGTTGAATTTTCTCCTGAGGAGAGACCCTTGAATTTGTGTGATCCTTTTGACTACCAGGATTCTTACTAATTCCGAAAATGAAAAATATTGCTCGTTTCCACATTGGAAGCTCTGCTGGAGTAGAAATAAGAAAACAGTGTTACGTCATAGTGTGAAATAAGAAACCAGTGTTACGTCATAGTGTGGAATAAGAAACCAGTGTTACGTCATAGTGTGGAATAAGAAAACAGTGTTACGCCATAATGTGGAACGTGCCAAAAATAAATTGTAATATGTAGAATTATTGGGAAAAACTTATTTTTCTAAACACAAAATTACATTTCAGAAACACCCGTACTGTATGAAATGTCACTAGGTGTCCAAGTTGATAGTAAATGTTTCGTAATTTCAATAAAAAAATATATAAAACCCTGAACTTCCAAAAGGTGAGGCTACTTTGGTAGCTCTTGTTTATTTAAGGATATGTATCACCTTCCAATCAAACTTACAAATATCTCCTTTCACGTAAGAGTGATTTACAAATCATTCTTCAACTAATCTTCAAACCAAATTTGGAAAAATTCTATATTTTCTTCCATACAAGGTTAGCTCATTCCCCACATCATTTTCCAATCAAACTTCTAAATATTCTAAATTCCATTAATAATTAGATTATCTATGAGATACTCCAAGTTGCTATATTCTTTCCAAAATATTAAATTCTGGTGATTTTTCAAGATACATTAGATCTCAGAATGTGGCTTAAGCTCTGTTATAATAACAAATAGCAAATTTGTTTCTAATTATATTATCCTAAAAATTTTTTTTAAGTCTTATTATGAAAATTTAATTACCTTCTCTATTGCTATAAATATATATATATATTAGGTCTGAAAACGAGTAAGTAACAGTATGTACATGGATAAACTCCAATAATGACATTTTTAAATGTTTAGATAGGTTCTTCTTTCACTCTTTTAAAAAGAATCTACTGTCTTTTACTGGTTCACGTCTATATAAAGTTATATAATTCCTTTCATTCTAGCACTTTTATCTACCGTTATGGCCCCTCCAGTTAAGGCAACCTCGGGCAAGGCCTGATAATATACTGTACGTGTTATTATTCATTGTTGAAGAAGTACAACAATATGTTGACCAACATTCTGCTTTATGTTAGTATTTAAAAACAAGTATAAAAATGTAAGTCCTGGAATATGAACATCCTAGTCTCACAGATAAATCATTATATCCTTCAAAGACTTACATACTGTTTCTGTTGACAAATAGTAGCCAACGTACATAAATTCACGGGTTTATAATGTGTCAAAAAGCTTTTACTCCGGTTCTAGATTTTCCGTGCTTTTCAATTTAACAGTAACTTATTTAACTGTTCTTGAATCTGAGAACTTGAGCCACATGGATAAAAGAAATCGGCATGGCAAAGTCACTGACGTTTTTAGTTTCTAATATGATATATTTAATTATCAAATGGAAATGGTTTGCAGAATAAAGGAGCTGTCACAGATGAAATTTTAAGATTAAATATATTATTTTTTCAGTTGTATAGGCTGACCTTTTGGACAAGATTAAGTTCCAACGTACGTGAAGACTTGGTTAGCTATGGCAAACAAGCCAGTTGGAGAAATGTCTCTAATAACGTCACAATGGCAAATGAAGGAAGGGAGAACATTGCTTTCAGTTCAGAAACTGTCAAGGACGATACACGGGCTAATGTGAAAATGCACAAAGAAGACAACCACGAAGATCTTCATAAACGTCACCTTTTTTTTTTCTTTTTTTAGTTTTGACACAAAGTAGTCCTAAGACCAACAGTGAGAACCGGTGAGAGAGAGAGAGAGGAGGTTAAAAGTGTTGTGTTTTTCAAGGGGATTAGCTAGCCTGACTTTCTTCTTATTTCAGATGTGAAACTCCAAAGTGGTGAAGCTGGTAAACGTTGGACTGAAAAGGACACGCAAAATTGTTGAAACTTGTATCCGTTATTGTGGATTTAAACTTTATTGTAGATTATTTTACACGATACTGTGTATTTACCTAGTATTACAACATTGTATATTTTTTACAAAAGCTGCTGTTGAATAATTGTTTTATTTATGTGTAAAATATACATTGCACACATTTTCCATATAATAAAAAAATCATTCACTTTTATAAAAAGTAAAAATCTACTGGTTTTTACAAATGAAGGATTATTAAATAAAGAGGCCTCTACCTGGTGTATTTATAACACCACTCCTGTTTAGTTAAACGCCTCTTGTGGCAAGTGTGATTAAATTGATTCGTTTGTATGTGGTAATAAACTATATTCTAAAATTTGCAGCACTTTAATGAGTACCACCTTGATGTGTCAGTGTTCCTATGTATTAAAACAGCATGGGCACCGACAAAAGCTGAAAATAATAATACGTAGCAACCAGTATTTAAGCTGCCAACTTTGTTCTCAAACATGTAACTAGTTCTAAAATGTCTTTTGTTTGTTCACTGACAGAAGGAATTCAAAATACTGTATACAGTTACAGTAACAAACATAAAGTTCTGTAATTGAAACATTTCATTCAACAGGGTGTCTGTACTAGTTCTTGTTGTCATCAGCATCTTGTGGATGCCCCTCATCCAGGTTGCCCAAGGTAGTCAACTTTTCCATTACATCCAAACTGTCACTAGCTGCTTAGCGCCTCCTGTCTGCGCTGTTTTTGTTCTAGCTGTGTTGTGGAGTCGAATTAATGAGCAGGTGAGAGAAATTACAACAACAACAGAGATTTCACAGAAACTGGTGTTAATTAATACTTGTAATACCTCTTACCATTTGGTTAACTTTATAGCTGTTTAACTTGTGTATAAACTGAAGATAAATGGTACTGCTGGAACAACATCCCTATGACATTTAGTAAGACAGATGTTACAGTGTTTCAAGAGACATTTTTGTAATTGTTCTTCTCAATGTCCATTTTATACAATTTACAACAAATTGGAAAAGCATACCTTTGTAAGGCTTTGAAAAAATGAAAAGTAAGTCACAAAGTATTAATACTTTTATGCTTGGTGGGCTATCTATAAATTTTCTTAGTTTTTGTATGCTTGATATTATCAAAAATATTCATATCTCATTAACATTATTTGAAAAAATACTGAAATAAGTATTTAGTGTTGCAGATAAAATATGTTTTACGTATTATAGTTTAAAATGTTTTTATAGAACTGTTTCTTTATATACTGAACTACTGTTTTTATTGAAGTGTCATATTCTTTGGTTCTTTCTCACTAAATATGTAAACTAATTAAAGTAAGGCCATACATTATGGATATATATGTTTTCCTATGTAAAGCAATGTTATGTGTGTGTACATATATATATGATGTGTCTGTGTGTGTGTGTGTATATATATATATATATGTTTATGTAAAGCAATAACTTATGTATATGTATGTTTACCTATGCAAGGCAATAAGTTGTATACATATATATGTTTACCTATTTAAAGCTAAATGTCAAAAGGTTTTATATATGTCTCTCTAGGGTGCCTTCTGGGGTCTTGTTGTGGGATTGGTAGTCGGTATTATTCGTTTTGTCTTGGAATTTTATTATACCGTTCCACCTTGTGCTGATGGTAAACCAGATCCCCGACCTGTAGTGTTGGCAAAAGTTCACTACCTGCACTTTGGATGTATACTTTTTAGTATTTCTTGCATTGTGACCACAATAATCAGTCTTCTTACAAAGCCAATTGATAAGAAACAGGTAAGTGTGAGGCTTTACGCCAATACTAACCTTGATGTCAATCTTAACAATAATGATCTTTATACCAAATATTCAAACAGATTATTATACCAGCCACAATACCAGAGAATACTGATTCTACTAAACATTATAACAATGACTATTATACCAGCCACAATACTACAGAATAGCAGCCTTTATATAAACCATAATGAAGTGCACCTCTCTCCCCTCTGTCAGTATCTAAGTAGCAGATACTTTTCAAGGCAAAAGGATCATACACAATGTTTAAAGATGGTTTGTGCCATTTGTGTCATCACTGTTGAGTTTTGTGTACTTCATGAGTGATATAATTAGCAAAACAATAACACTGATTAAACCAAATGCAATAAAAACAAGTTTGGGGTACGATTTAAATCTTGAATGAAATAAGAAAAATATGACAAAATGCACTAGGAGGTAAACACTGTGCTTCAACATTTTTATTTTATTAGGGTTAAAGTTGTTTTCAAATATATTTATAAATTACATCCCAAGTCTAAATATTTATACAGGTTACATATGTAAATCTAGATATATTTCAATATTCCTTCTGTAAGTCTAAATATATATACAGGTTACATATGTAAGTCTAAGTATGTTGACGGATTACTTTTGAGGTCCAATTAAATTTATGAATTACATCTGTAAGTCTAAATATGCATAATGAAATGTAATGCTTAAAACACAAACACAGGAATTAATGGCGAAAAAATACAACGAGGAAAAATAAGTTATATGAAAATAATGAAATTGAAACGGAAGTGTACAAAGCTTCCTCGACAGAAACAATATGGTCGTATTTGATACATGCAGCTCAGATTCCAGTTGCTGACAGACACACTATAATTACTTTACCAAAAAAAAAAAGAACTTCTAACAAGGGAAAGACAAGTCAGATT
>NW_013668831.1:120491-123216 GCF_000517525.1 Limulus polyphemus
TTATTGGTTTATTGTAAGTGGCTATTGTTCGGGACGGACAAGACTAAGGAGGGGCAGTGTTGCGTCAGCGAGGTTACGTGACTAGTGTCACGCCACTTCTTTCTCGAACCTTCCTAGATTGGGGGGTAGAGTGATGGTGACAGCGTGGCGGGACATTGTGTAGGTAGTGAGTAATTGATCTGCAGTCAGGGAGTATTGTTGAAGTTAACGTTCGTTGTTAGAGCGTTTGTTTTAGCGCGAATGTTGAAATTAAGTGTACCGTAAAGTTATGTTATGAAAGAATAAACCAGTTTTATTAAGTAAGGAGTTGTGTCGCTAAAGTTTAGTCGGAACGAAGTTACGGAAAATTAATTAACAAACGGAGACGTAACAGTAACAATTAGAGAACGAATTTACTGTCTGTTGCGAATGCATATACGTACCTTGGTGGTACCTGATCATATATGCAAACATGTATCCAACACAGTTTTCAGTAGGAAAATTACACAGCTAATAAAATTGTCCTCCTCTTAAATACTATAATTTGATTGGCATTTATCTTATCGATAATAGTTTATCTATTGCATTTACCAGTTCTTGTTGTAACGTTTCTTTATTATACTTTAGAGTATACTATATTTATTGTGTGTGTGTTAGATTGTTTTAAGTAAACATCATATTGCAAAATAATTGCTTAACCTAAGCTATTGCTTGTTTTTGTGGGAAATAACAAGACTAAAAATTTTCACTTAATAAAACTCGACTACCGTCGTTAGATTTTTGTTCTTAACAAAGGTTTACCCACAAATGTTTGCTTTAGGCTTACTTGAGGTCCGCCGGGGTTATAAACACACCCTGGTCATTAACTCACTTAAGCTGCCCTCGGGGAATTATTCGTCACTCTGTCTTTCGACGGCGACTACTTCTTCCCCTCGGTGCATTTTATCTGAAAATTAACTATATATATATGGTTAGAAACAACGTTGATCGTGATTATAGTTAAAATTCTAAAACTTTTTTGTTCTATGGGTTTCTCTATGGGTTCAAGGATTTCCCTCGGGACGTCCCCTACTTTTCTCTAGAGAAAACCCCTGCTTCGCGGATCTTGATGTTCGTGGCCTCTCGAGGCTGTCGAAACAAAGATACTACGCTCGGCATACTTTAAACTTTTTTACCCTATTTGGAATAAAAGATGTTACTTACCCAAATAGGTGAGGTTTGAGATGTCTCTCCACTTCTTTCACTATTGTTGTAGAGGAAACTGGAAAGGAAAGTTATTAGAAAATACAGATAAAACACTTAACACTTGCACAAAGATGTAGATCACCCGGTAATTAGCGGTAGGTAAAGTTACTGTATCACTTTCGGTCCATTTCCAAAGAAAGGCACAGAACCTGAGTTCATTAGCGGGCGAAACACGAATAACACACACTGTATCAGAGTCCGACCCTCCAGTCCCCAAACTGGCCTTCCGCCTTTCATCTCACCTAGCATCGCAGGATACTGTGTTGTGTCTCCATGGGTACTGTTCACGGGTAGCTGGGAGAAAGCACTATCAAAACTTTAGATCGATTGCCGATGAGCTGGAAAATACATGAATCTTGGGGGATCCACTTCTTTTCGAAAATCTTCCTGATGTTGACTGGATCTTATTCGCGCCCGGACCGTCATTCGTACTTTCTTTACGATTTCGGAAATGTCGGTTCGGGAGCGCTGGAAGATGGCTCTACATCTGGCGGCCCAGATTTGTGCTTTAAATTCTCCTAGTAAGTATAGGAAAGAGAAAACACGAGGTTTAGTGACAGGTATAGGATGACAGAAAAGAACCGTTGTATGTGCTATATACTTTAACTTAAAGATATGGGCAAACTTGCGCCAGGTGGCCGCCGCTGTTACGCAGTCGTACATCGTGTGTTTAACTGTTTCTATGTTTTGACATGATGGGCAGATTTTTGTATTTGTTATCTGAAAGGAACCGAGTCGGCTCCTTACTGGTATTATTTCATGGGCTATTTTCCAGGACAGATCTCTCCTTCAGGCTTCCAGCCTTCGGGAGTTTACTCTGTCCCATGGAATGTTGGGGTAATTTCTTTCTACTTTGGGTGTTGTTTCTGATTGTAAAGCTTTATATATTTCTCGGGTTTTCATTTGTGTAACTTTTTTTCCTGTGTTCTCCCTGACTAGCGGGAGTACTGTTTTTAGGTGGAATTGTAAATAGAAGGGGGGTTCTGACATTTTTACTGATTGATCTGGGGAGTGCTTGAAGTGTCTATTGTGTATACCAAGGAGAAAACTTTGGAAGTTTGCTCCCGGGTGTTCGGTTTCTAATATATTACAGGTTGTTTTAGTCCAGAGTGCTGTTATAAATGTTCGTAGGTCTGGTAGCCCCAGACCCCCTTGTTCTATTGGTAGGTTTATCGTGTCTCTTTTTAATAGTTCTGATTTACCTGACCATATGAATTTGTATATTTTGTAATTTATAACTTTTAGGTGTTTTTCTGTAGGCGGGTATACTTGTCCTGTGTAGGCTAGCTTCGGGTATATCATCTGTTTGATACCCTGGGATTTTGCTACGAAAGACAGATCTCTGTCTTTCCACCGGTTAAGGGTTTCATCTATTTTGTGTATTAATATTCTCCAGTTATAATTGGTGACGGCTCCGGGGCCGTACCACACTCCTAGTATTTTAATTTGATCTGTTGTCCATTTAACATTTAATATGCTGTTTGTTTGGGTTTTGCTTTTT
>NW_013668831.1:123333-128184 GCF_000517525.1 Limulus polyphemus
CCTATTTTGAAGCCTATTGTTTTGTTTTTGTTTACTTTGGCACCTGTGGCTGAACTGTAGTAGTTTACTATTTCTAGGCTGTGGAATATTGACTGTTCTGTTGTGACTGTTAATGTGACGTCGTCTGCGTGCGTCATTACCTTTTGCTGTTGCAGCTCATTACCGGGAGTGGTGACCCCCCTCGATGTTCTGGCATCGTACTATTTTAGAAAGTAGACAGTCGATTGTCAGGACAAAGAGGGTGGGTGACAGGGGGCAACCCTGTCTTACCCCAGACCTGACAGGTATTTCCCTGGACAAGTGCCCGTTTAAATTGACCACCGCTGTGACACCTGTGTATATTGTACGGATCCAGTTTATTAATCTGTTCGGGATATTGTACTTTCTCATTATGAACAGGAGAAAGTCGTGATTGACTCGGTCAAACGCTTTCTCCTGATCTATGGTCAGTACATATCCGTGGGTGTTTCTGTAATTTGTGGTATATATGATATCTCTTAATAATGTTGTGTTACTTTGGATGCTTCTGTTCGGGACGCTACATGTTTGGGTGTTTTGTACTAATTGCTCTATTACTTTTCTGATTCTGTTAGAGATGCATTTTGTTAGAATTTTGTAGTCTGTGTTACATAGGGTTATTGGTCTGTAATCTGCCTGTGTTACATAGGGTTATCGGTCTGTAATCTGCCTGTGTTACATAGGGTTATCGGTCTGTAATCTGCTATGTGTTCTGTATTTTCTTCCTTTTTACTGTGTAATGTAATTATACCTGTTTTGAAGGATTCCGGGAGTGTGCTATTTTCTAGGCTATTGTTCAACATTTGTGTGAATTTGTCACCTATGATTTCCCAGTAAGTTTTATAGAACTCCACTGGGAGTCCATCGGGTCCGGGGGCTTTGTTTAACTTCATAGTTTTAATGGTGTCAAGGCATTCTTCAGTTGTTAAGGGGTGGTCTAGTAGTGTACTTTGGTTGTTTTCTAGGGCTATTGTGTGTTCTGTTATATTGTCCCATTTAGTTTTATCTGTTGGTTTCTCGGAATACAGTTCGGTGAAGAAGTTTGTGGCAATGTTTAGCATGTTCTGTGGGTTATTGTGGCTAGTTCCGTTTTTGTCTTTTAAGCTGCTTATGTTTGTTTTTTGTTTATTTTCTTTATATTGTTTGTAGAAGAAACTTGTAAACTTTTCTTCATTTTCTATTTTTTGCATAGCTGTTTGTATTTTTAAATTTTCAAATTTCTGGTGATATAGTTCCTCTAGTTCTGATTTTATTATCTGCATTGATTCTATGAATTTCGGGTTGTTTTCATTGTTATTTGATAATGCTGTGAGCATTCTCTCTAGGGTATCTATTTCTCTGTTTCTTTTATTGGCCATTTGTCTTCCGTGTTCTTTAAATTTATTTTTACTGTAATTTTTAGGTTTTCCCACCAGTCGGGGCTGATGGTTTGTTTGCATATTTCAATGAATTCTGTCTTAATGTTTTCTGTAATGCTTTCTTGTTTTAGGAGAGAGACATTGAGTTTCCAATGTCCCTGACCTCTGGGCTGTGAGTTTGGGATTTTAACTTTCAGGTATACACAGTGGTGGTCGCTAACATAAAATACCCTGGTCCCTAAGGGACTTATCCAGGTTTGATCCAGCCAGGCTACTGTTTCGTAGCTGGTGTAGAACCTGTCAAGCCTGACCCCCACCCCGGAGCTACTCCAATATGTGAGCCCAGGTTCGTGTTGTTTTAAATGACGCCAGGTATCGCTGAGATTAAAGGTTTCTACTAGACGTTTTAGTAATTGCGCTGTTTCATCTAGTGTGGTTGTGCCATTTCTTTTGTCCAGGATTGCGTTTAGTACTACGTTGAAATCTCCACCCATGATTATGTGATGGGTGCAGTATAGATAATTATATAAATTTTAAAAAACTGTTTTCTGATGGTGTCTTTGTCTGGTGCATATACGTTTATAATTCTTACTGTTTTGCTATTTATTTCGACATCGATGAGGCATATTCTTCCGTAGTCATCGTGTCTAAAATGCTTTATGCTGCCTGTGAAATTATTACTGATTATTATGCCTGTTCCAGCGCTTCTATTGCTTCCGAAGCTCCAGAACGAGCGGAGATTAAACTTATTTTGAAATTTTTTAATCTGCTCGTGGGTATGAATATGGGTTTCCTGCAGGAATAATATATCTATTTTTTTCCTTGACATGTAATCTATTACGAACTCTTGTTTCTTATCCTTTCTAAAACCCTGAGTGTTGAGAGTTAGTAAGGACAGAGACATTATGTTTGTTTGTTATGTACTATTTTTTGATATATTTACCGTGTAGTAGTCCTTCATTGATCTTAATAACTAGCTTATACCTAGGTTATCTTTGGGCCCCTGTTCCAGAGACCCTTTTTTCTTCTTCTTCTTCTCTCTACTTTTGGTGGACGATGGCGTCTTGGGCCGTTTCTTCCCGGTGGTCTGGGGTTCGTCCGTTTCAGACGCTGAAGATTCCTCGCTCAGCTCCAGGTCTTTCTCGATTGACGATATCTCGTCAATCACTAGCTTGGCTTCATCTTCACTAGCACTGTCGCACTCGGATGATGTCTCCATTTTGTCTTTTCCACTATCGGTTACTTTGTCTTTATCATCGGGGTCTTCATTTGGTACTATTACTGGCTCCTGTTGCTCGGGGACGGGGTCCTCGACTACAGAAGCAAACGTTTTCTTGTAGCACGTGCGGAAGTCGTGTTCGCCTCCGCACTTTCTACAGCCGTTCTCACACTCTGTAGACTCGTGGCCGTACTGACCACATCGCCTACAGAATGGGACGGTGCATTCTGCAGCCAGGTGCCCGGTCCCCTTACATTTGGCGCACAGCCTGACCATGCCGGGGTAATTTACCATACCTCGGCATTGGCACACTTGAATAAAGTTTGGGACAGGCTTGGCCATGTCCATTTTTACTTTTCTATTGCCGTTCAAGACTTCGGGGAAATCTTTATATGTATCCCGAGTTACGACGAAAACCTTACCGAAGTCGCTCAGGACGTCGGTAAGGCACTCGTTGGGGATTTCATGATGCAATCCCCGAATGGTCAACCATTTAACATTATTGCCTGCTGGGAGATTATTACTTTTTTTTCCTTAACTTCAAAAAACCCTTTACCGAGTGCTTTATTTGTGGCTGCTATGGATGTGAAGGTACAGCAAGCTCTGTTACCTCCAATCCCCTGCAGACACGCTACACTCTTCGGGTCAATTTGCTCATAGAGAGCTTTTAAAACTTCGTGGGGTAGGGTCCCCTCCGGAAATTCAAACACTACTGAGTTAGGCCGTTGGACGACCGCGTTTTTGTGGGTTGCCATAGTGGCTTCCCTTTTTTTACTTTTAACCTTCCTTTTTGTTTTTTCCTAGTTTTACTTCTACGTGGGGGTTTAACTTTAGTTTACACTCTTAATTAAGTTTACTTTATATGCAAATTAAAGTGGTGGGGGATTCTAAGCTTAAATATGAGAAAAATATACTACCTGCTTCCCGACGCTTGAGGTGGCATGGCGAAAAATAGACTTTATTTCTCTCTCTCTCTTACTCAGAACATAGATTTAGGGTTAAAAGTTAGGTTATTTTATGCGTAATTACTTTATGTTTAATCTAATAGTAATACTAGGACATAGTTCCTTTGTATTACGTTACTTAAGTACAAAATACTTAAATTTGTTTAGTACTTTACACAGTAGGTACTTAATATCTTCTAAACAGGCTTCATATTATTTTAATGACGAAATAGCTGTATTACCGTTCATATGATTCTACGTTTTCTGGTGACGTCAGAGTTCAAAGGCAAGCTTAAATCCAATATTTCACAATTCCGCGTAATGATATTGTTACGACATCGACATTTACGGAAAATTAACTAACGAACGGAGACGTAACAATATTGTCTCTAAATTATGGTACTTATCTTGGGCTAAGTAACAGAATAGGAATAATCCTACACAAATTTAATGCCACTAAGTTATCTCTCTGCTCTATGGTGGTTTAAACTTGTTTTTAAAAAAGTTATATATAAATAGAATAATATGATAAAACTACAACATATTTGACATCTACAATTTTAAATATATTATCACTATTTAGTTTCATACAACAGCTTTCTCGCATACAAAATATATATTTTTGTCAAATTTTCAAGCAAAAGCCCAATACATCAGTCCTGCATAAACCTAATAATTAATTTCTCATTTTCAAAAATATTTATCTAAGCACGTTTTTAGTAACTTCTGATATCACACTTGCACTGTTTACATACGATTATGAGTGACGCAGTTGACGTGGTGATATAGTTTATTTGGATGCAGTTAATTACTGCATGATATTATTAATCTTCTTACTTCGTACTGATGGATTTCCCATTTGATGGAAATATCTTAATCAAGTCTATGATTTAAATTGTTGCTGTGTTGATATTTATCTAAGCGTGTTTTTAGTAACTTATGATATCACACTTTCACTGTTTACATGTTTCTCTTCTAAAATTTCTACTAGGCCTCCACGGATATGTAAGAATTATTAGGTATACGAATTAACGTACTTTTGGCTAATTTGCACGGTATCCAAGTTATTGAAAAACGTATCTTTATATTTTATAACATTCTATATAAAATTCTCAACAATCGATTGAGTTATATTTTAATAACGGCCAAAATATTTTAATCACTATGGGATGGGCATACTAAAACCTGTTATGTAGAAAAGGAAACGAAAGGTTTACTTTGTCTAATGCGTCACATATCTTGATCAAAGGTCTTCTGAGTAGAGGCTAGTTATTTCAAATGGTTTTCTCGGAAATCCTGATTCCAATAACCT
>NW_013668831.1:128756-140107 GCF_000517525.1 Limulus polyphemus
GTTTTAGTAACTTCTGATATCACACTTTCACTGTTTACATGTTTAGAAGAGAAACATGTAAACAGTGACAGTGTGATACCATAAGGTACTAAAAACACGCTTAGATAAATATCAACACAGCAACAATTTAAATCATAGACTTGATTAAGATATTTCCATCAAATGGGAAATCCATCAGTACGAAGTAAGAAGATTAATAATATCATGCAGTAATTAACTGCATCCAAATAAACTATATCACCACGTCAACTGCGTCACTCATAATCGTTTCTACTAGGCCTCCACGGATATGTAAGAATTATTAGGTATACGAATTAACGTACTTTTGGCTAATTTGCACGGTATCCAAGTTATTGAAAAACGTATCTTTATATTTTATAACATTCTATATAAAATTCTCAACAATCGATTGAGTTATATTTTAATCACTATGGGATGGGCATACTAAAACCTGTTATGTAGAAAAGGAAACGAAAGGTTTGCTTTGTCTAATGCGTCACATATCTTGATCAAAGGTCTTCTGAGTAGAGGCTAGTTATTTCAAATGGTTTTCTCGGAAATCCTGATTCCAATAACCTTGAGAATATTAACAAGCCTTTAGCAATGACGTTACTTTTGTAATACTGATATTAGGCCTAACGATAGCATATGCTTATTAAATCATATACTACACAGCTAACAAGAATCAAGGCTTGTCATACCGCTACACACGTTTGCGTGCCAACCTGTGTTCTTTTTCAAAACGACAAAGTAGTCCTTTGTTTGGTAGAATAACACTTTATAGAACAGTTACAAAAGTTATTTTTCTTCAAGTCGTATTTAAAAATAGCATTAAAACATTTTGATTTGTTAGACATATTTGCTTTCTATATTAAAAATTACAAGATTGAACTATTATGAATATTACATATTTTTGCATAAAGGCCGCGGGAAATGTTTAGATTACCGTCTCCTTGGCAAGGCATTAGTTTTGACAGATCCGAGAGAAGAACACCTTACATAAAATCCTGGATTCAATTCCTGGCGATGGACAGAACACAAGATAGTCCATTATGTAGCTTTGTGCTAAAATAAACATGAATTTAATTTGTTTCAAAACGACATGATACTGCATTTCTTCTGTAATGAAAGAAGCAAACAAATTAAAATTTCAACTTATCAATTCAATCCTTTAGTTTAATTCAGGGTTTGCTATAGTACCGGCGGTACCAGTTGCCGGTACTCGAGCACCTCTAATCATGTGACTTGAGCAGTTAGAAATTCAACTATTCTTCCCAGTGTGTTCTTGTGTGAATTTTTTTTCAAACAAAATTGTCAATTACATGTATCTATAATCCCACGTGGTATGATGACTATGGCAACGACTCAGTTGAAATCTAGGCTTTTTTATTGGTTATAAATTTAATGGGGATTGGTCTCAGAAATATCTATTAGCAAATTGTAAATTAGAGCATGTCAGAGATAGGCGTGGAAAGTGGTTTTTGAATTTTCATTAATTGCTCTTTAGCCCCATAAGATAGTAAAATATAAAAATATAGCTTCAGAATATTGATAAAATTATATAGAATATTTTACGTTACATTTCGCAGTTTTCTAGGGGGTGGACACACACACACACACAAAAATAATAAAAAAATGCAGAAGAGGAGACGGCGCAAGAACAATTATCCAAATTCTCACACTAGGGGAATTTGGGATTGTTTTTAAATATTTCCTTATACAATTAAGAACTTAAAACTTATATGATATTAAAATTTGATTTATTATCTATGGTTTGATGTCAATTTTGTGCGTATACCATGATAGTTAAGTAGTTTGATTAAATTTTGAATGTAACTCACTAAAACATTGTGACATGCGCAGTTTGACCTGTCCACATGCAAGCATCTACCTAAGGTGCAATCAGTCACGTAGGAACATTCACGTTCTCTTTCAGAGTGTGGGAGTCACCAGTTTCCGACATTTCATGCTATTGCCGATTTTCACGGTCATATTCGCTGAACGACTGAAGTATGAACTCAAAACTACCACATCAAACATTTATAATTCTGAGAAAAGCGAAGCTGAAGCACCAGAGGAGACAGTTGGTCAAAACTCCAAAGAAGGGACATGTGATAACAGATATTATTCTCAACATATGATATACTATAAACCAATACCGTTACTGGTATCGACTGCAAACCATGAAATTATTTAGTATGTACAACTCTACATTAAATGGTGTTAAAATGGTTTGTAAAGTATAAAGCTCCGAAGGCATAATTCATATAAAGTCAAACTAGAATTACAGATATGAGTACAAATAACAATACTTATAAACACTATAGGGTATAAGCCATTATCATATCATGTAACTTTTATTTTCTTAACTCGTCGATGATAATTCATTTGAAAAAAGCACGTAATTTCTGCTTCATACTACTTCTGTGTGACTGTGCATAAATTGAACTGATTTGATAAGTATCAGGTTCTGTTTATTCGTCAAACTTCTTTCTTTGGGTCATCTGTTGCTGTCAAAATTAATCTAAATAAAATCTGATACCAATAAAATGTAATTTCTATTAAATTAAACTACAGATTGTTCTGAAAAGCTTATTTAATTTCATTAGTTTATAGTATCACAGATGAAAACAGTTCCAATTAAAGTTTTGATTAGTTGTTTCTTTTACATGATTTTTTTAAATATATGTGTGATAACTTAAAGTTTAAAAGGATCACTACAGCAAATCCTAACTAAATTCACCATTACCACCCTCAGTACCAATGTAGAAGAAGAATAACACACACAACCCTAATGAAATCCACCAGTACTAATCTAGAAACAGTACAAAACCAGTAGAAATGGTACAAGACATTGTTTAATATAACAGTACCAATCTAAAAGTAGTTCAAGTAAAACTAATTCACTAATACCATTTGTTACGTACTAGAATTTCAAATAGCCTGAAATTGAGTTAATTGATAATTTGAATTTAGTAGTTAAATTGTACTTTGGATTTAGTATTTAAATATATGCCGATATATAGTCAGTTTATGATATTTGCCAACAAGATTGATACACAGTTTTCTTTTTTAACACAAATACGTTTTAATATACACACAACAATACAATTTACAATCACAGTTATCGTAAATAGTTATTACAAACAATGATTTATAGACAAAAGTCTCACAAACTTACAAACAATATAAAGCTTTCTTTCTAGTCTGAAACTTCCTTGATATATTATCGAGGGTTCACGATGAGCGAGTTGATATAGGTACGATTGCTTAACAGGAAGCTAACTAGATTTGTCCTTAACTGATTACACGCCGATTTTTCCACCGGTGACGTTAGGTAATGTTTTCGTAAAAATACTAATGTCCCACGAGAATCCACTGAAGTTAAATGAGTTCTAATGTTCGAGTTTTGTAAATACTCCTGGTCAAATATCTAGCGTTATAACAATCACGGTTATAACTTCCGAAGTTTTATAGCACACTGATTAGAGTTAATAGGTACTCTCTTTGGCGCGTCGCGTTGGTTATATTTATAGCTGTGTGAAGGCGTTCTAGAAATTTCAGTTTTACGTGACAATAGAAATGTAACAAATAACTTATCGCATCTAATTCCCTGATGTGTTACAGTTCTAGATTTGACTTTCATTGTATGAGATTTTACTTTAATTCTCTGTGTTTAAAGGTGGGGTTTTGTTATTTATTGTTTTCTAAATTATTTCTTTTAACTCTAATTTCAGGTTCCAGCTTGGGTACTGGGCAGATTTTTCAAAGCTAGTCCAGTGAAAGTTGATTTTTCTCAGGCCGTTACATAACCGTGAAACATAAAGATAGTGTGTGTACTTGCTTTTACACAATGACGACTGTCACTTTTACTGGATTCTCTCTTTAAGTTATCTTTCCTTCATGATCATTTGCAGACCGACTAGATCCAGCATTTCTTAGTTCGCAAAAAATATCGAATTTATCAAGAGTGACTAGTGCTAACAACATAACTGTTTTCATTCCAACATAAAAACAGTTGCAGCAAAACCCCTTCACAGGGCAGAACAGTGCCTTTCACTTTTTTCCAGTCTCGTTATTTCATTCAATATCACGACTCTGTTATTTTAAGATTCAGCATTATTTCATAATCAGCATTTTGACAGAATCTTCTGTTATTAAGAGGACCTACCTCATTTCTTGGTGGTTAACTCAGTTTTATCTGAATATATATATAACACAACTTTACTGTTTCATTATTTCTGCCAAGCCTATTCTTACTACTTTATGACTTCTGCTTTTAAGTTTACCTAGTATTTGGTTCCATGTAGTGGGTTGAAGAGAGATGTCCTTCGCCTTTGACCACCCCTGGCTTTTTAACAAAATCCTTTCCAAGGAAAAATCTAAACGAAACACTAATAATCTATAGCTGAAACCGCGACAGTATATTCATTTTTTAGATTAAGTACTTGAATACTTGGAAATATAGCATATAACACTTCAAATTCACACATAATATCTAAATATTGTTCTATAAGTGGTGTGTAATAAACACATGCTGAACTTTTTCTTCCTTTTTGGTAGACTTTTTATGAACAATTGTAGTTATTTAAGCAATTCATGTTATTGTATTATGCGGTGCTGTTACTTTATAACCTATGTCAATTGTTCTCAATTTGCGGTGCTTCCTGGTGGCTCACCAGTAAATCTGTGGATTTATAATGCTAAAAATTTAGTTTTGATACATCCAGTGGGTACAGCAGAAAGAGCCCATTTGTATAGCTTTGTGCTTAACAACAAACAAACAAACAAAAACAATCTGTGGTGTTTGACCACTGGTGATCCACAGGCTCCCTTCGAGTGGTCCGTTGAAAGGTTGCATGATTACAGAAAGGAAGCAGCAGCATAGTATATAGATCTCATTGTGGTCCACCAAGATAAAATTAAATCAGATGGTCAGCGAATAAAAATGTTTGAGGATTACTGACTTGTTTTAGACGGTAAAAAATACAAACTTAAAATATATCTCAGCTAAACTATAAAGTTGTGGTTTCTCTTATGTTAATTAACAGGGTAATTTTGTGGAAACGCACAACATCATGTACCTGATCATCGCAACAATCAGAAGTTCGGTGATTTAGTATTTTGTGGTTATTTGGTTCAGGTCAAATTAAAAAAAAAATATTTTCAGGGTTACAAAATAAAAATTGAAACAAGACTAGACTTGTTATCTGCAACAAGTTTAGTTCATGAGTTCTAATACTTCAAGATAGAGCTTCAGGGCAGTGATGTGTGGCAGCAAAATAAGAACAAGAAATGTTAGTTTTATACACTTTTGATATGTATCCACAGTGGACTATCTAAGTAAAATGTGGTGAATTGTAGCAAAACATGATTTTGATGATAAAGTTTAGGTCTATTGATAATATTGTTCTTTGAAACTAATAAACGGTAGCTGTTAAAATTTTTGTTAGTTTTATAATACTAAATCACCGAACTTCTGATTGTTGCGATGATCAGGTACATGTAGTTGTGCGTTTCCACAAAATTACCCTGTTAATTAACATAAGACAAACCACAGAATCTTTGTGAGGTTTCAGTTAAACTTTAAATTAAGTCTTGTTAAGTAGGCATGGTATTGAGAGAAAACAAAAAGTACAGTAAACGGAATAAAATTGTTCTTCAACCAATAGAGCAAAGTTAAAATTGAATCGTTACAACAAAAGAGGAGCATAAACCAGTTTAACAACTTCAGGTACAATAAACCAGTTTAACAACTGCAGTTCAACTTTTGATTATGCAATCATCATATTTTCCTAAAGTTTGTCTTCAGTTTGGGAAGAAAAAAAACCAAGGTTATAGTGTCTACAAGTTGTAATTGGTGATGTTAGCGCAGTTTATAAAGTAATAATGTATTGTTAAATACTGGAGTTCATAAATTTTGTTCTCATTTAAACTTTCAATGCACTAAGTCAATGCATGCATATTTAACATCAATGGTTTATATATGACTATGAAGACCTGTAGGAAGAACATTTTGTACCTTCCCTTACATATCCCCTCCCCCCCCCAGCTCAGTTCAACAACTGAAGTAGCAGCAGACAATACTGACGTTACTTTTATGTAGTAAAATCATACACTAAATTATAATACACATATAATACACGTCGGTTTTGCCTGGGACTACTAGTTCTGACTCGTAAGGGGCTTACCACACCGGTCTTAGTTAAAAGTGGACCTTTCATGAGTTTCAACTGTGTATCAAGTGGACCTCTGGGTCCAAAAAGTTTTCGTTTTGTGCATAATCCGAGTGAGGTGGGCCAATACGAGTTTGGACTGAGTATCACCAAACGGACCCCTGGACACACACACAAAAAAGTATTAATTTTCAAGACCGTAGCTGGTTCTTAATTTACATAGTCTATTCCATGAAGGAAAGCATCTCCAAGGTGAAAAACTTGTCTGTGGCCTGATCACAGAAATGGACTTTTCATGAGTTGGCAACAAGAAGAATCAGGCGGAATCCTGACCCATAATTCCCATTATTTACGATTCCTTTCTCTCCTTTTTATTTTCTTTTATATAATAAAAACCCTTGAGAACTCAACGAACAGCTTTAACAGTTATATTCAAAAACTGACGATTACATAGAACTAGTGACTAAAGACGAAATGGGCGCATAGGATATCCTATGCACATGACATTCAAGATCTCAGTAAGCTTCAGGTGGTTTCTCAACACGTTTTACAAAAGGATGGCCCGGCATGGCCAGGTGGTTAGAGCACTCGACTCGCAATCTGAGGGTCGCGGATTCGAATCCCCGTTCCACCAAACATGCTCGCCCTTTCAGCCGTGAGGGCGTTATGATGTGACAGTCAATCTCACTATTCGTTGGTAAAAGAGTAGCCCAAGAGTTGGCGGTGGGTGGTGATGACTAGCTGCCTTCCCTCTAGTCTTACACTGCTAAATTAGGGACGGCTAGCTCAGATAGCCCTCGGGTAGCTTTGCGCAAAATTCAAGACAAACAAACAATACAAAAGGATAAAATGCTTTTAATATAACATGAGCGAAAACTAAGTAGCCAACTGATCTGTTTGGCATAATTGATAATTATCAAAATATATAGATATTACTACATTATACTTTACATTGATAATTATTCAAATATAAAGCTATTACTACATTATACTTTACATTGATAATTATTCAAATATAAAGATATGTTGCGTCTCCGTTTGTTAATTAACTTTCCGTAATTTTGTTCCGACGAAACTTTAGCGACACAAGTCCTTACTTAATAAAACTGGTTTATTCTTTCCGAATACAACTTTACGATACACTTATTTTCAACAGTCGCTCTATAACAAACGCTATATCAACGAACGTCAACAATACTTCTGACTGCAGTTCAATTACTCACTATCTACACACACACTACATTCACGTTGTCACCCTCTTTTATATACCAGACTACCCTATATCTAGTAAATGCTAGAGCATTCGCCAAAGTACAGGATAGTTCTAGAAAGTAGAGGGCGTGAGAATAGTCACGTGATCTCGATGACGCAACAGATATATACTTCGTTATGCTTTTAGATAATAATTATCAAATATAAAGATATTACTTCATTATGTTTTTAGTTGATAATTATCAGAAATAAAGATATTATTTCGTTATGCTTTTAGTTGATAATTGCTTAATATATAAATATTACTTTATGTTTTTCGCTAATAATTATATTGGTCGACAAAATCGAACGTTTTTCTTTCATCAAAGATGTAAGTACACTTTTCTAAATCAGTTTTGCATGCTGATTCCAAATCTGTTTTTGGTTTTCTTCTAGCACAAGTAGTTACTGAAATATGACTGGTGTTAATTTCAGCACAGTTTAGGTAATAATCACACATTAGGCTAGTTAATGTTATACACCATAAACGTTATACACACCATACACTTGGTTAAGCTTATACAGTACACACTTATGAAAAAAGAAGTGTACAACTTAATTATAATTAAGGTAATAACCCTTCAAATTTGATCGGTCTCATCATGTAAATTTGACGTGCTAGAGGAAAACCAAAAACATATTTGGAATCAGTGTCCCAAGAGCTATCTAGCCCACCTATAATTATATCTGATGAAAATGACTTGTTGGCCAGTGTTATTTAATATATAGATATTACTTCATTATGCTCTTCGTTGTATGCATTCATAGAAAAATATGTAATCAAAACTACTGTGCTGAAATATTACAAGAGTACATTGGTAAAAAATAATGTTAAATATTTTTCAAGATATTTGTCAAAGTATGAATTTTTAAGAACCTTAAGTTTCGCCGCTAGTAGATTACACTCTGAGAGATTAATTAGAAAATTAATTGTCATTCAAAGGTGAGATTACTAAGAACTTCTAATTAAACGTAAGCTAAGTCTAAAGTTAAGTATTACATTAATGACGAAAATCAGGTATGACAAAGTGACAGTAAACTACTTTACGAAAAACATAACATATTTACACTTATTTTCTAGATTGTACGATATATCAAGTTTTATATTTCCCAGGAACTCTCATTACTTTACGTTTTGTCAGTAAAAAATCGACTGGACTCAGTATACGTTCAAGTGAAAGAAAGAAACCAGGATTCTTTTACCTGGCATTTAGCAACAGCTGAACAGTTGACAGTATTGATGCTACTTAGAACTAGAAAGGCTTCCTGTACAGGGGCATATTAAAACCCGAAACTGTCACAGAACCTAAAATCCTGGTGCATAGTGAATGAAAAAGAAATATGTTTACATAAAGTTTTAATATCATAAAACAGTCAATAAACATTTTAATCATAATTAGTTAAAATCCAAAGAAAACGAAACATATGCGTCTACATAGAATAGCCCACAAAACGCTTGGAACGCGCTTTTTTTGTTGTCCAAATAAATATTCAAGTACAGGTTGAATACCTTTTTGTTGAATCGTATTGACAACGCATTGTAATCAGATAGAAACGTACGGGTAAAACACACCTTGTTGGTCTGATGTCTCTACTTTAATACGGATGTAAATTGTTTTCACAAGTTCAAAAAAGAAAAAAAAAACGTTTACAGAAGTACACATATTGTCACTTAGTTGTACTTACACACTGTTGTATTTACTTGAAGCCTGTATATAAACAAGGGAGCCATTATGGTCTCGGCAACTACATACAAAATATATTTTTATACTAGATGTACGTCCACAGGGTCATCGACATTTTTCATTAAGCACAAAACTCTCATAATTAATTCGACTTTGTTGTTAACATAATGAAAAAAGTATAAATAGATAACATTTTAGAATTATAGTGTTACATGATACTTATATTACTTAGTTAAGAAATAATTTTTTGTAATATATACTTTAGTAATGTCCTAAAGTATACATTTTACACGAAAACTGCGCTTTTAAGTAAACATGTAATATTACGTTTAAACTGTTTTAGGCTGAAATAAAACAAGCTAGAAAAAATCCGTGAATCATCCGAAACTTGGTGGAATGTACATTATGAAGGAATAGTAAAACTGGTTAATACAATATTTTTTTCCCGAAAGGAGGCCAAAGGCCGTCTGGAGGAGTAACGTGTTTTAACCAATCGCACGACTAATCAGCATTGTGTTGTCTGTCACTCAGTCACTAGAAACAAAAATGACATCACATAAGGAAAGTTGCAATTTGTATTGTCGTGACGTCAGTAAAAGATGCGCATGCCATGAACCACGAGAAGAATTATGCACTCTGTAGGCTGCAACACAGTATGACATATGAACTTCAAAAGTAATAAATAAAAATATGTATAAAATATTTATTTATTGCAATTGAAGTTCATGCCACTGAGTGTATGCCCTCCCTCTTTTTATTCTAGGTGATCGATAAAAACGTATAGTAGTCATATAATACAGAGGGTTGAGTATGTTAAATTAACCTCAGTCGATATAAAGTTACGGTGTGACAGAGTGGTTTGGTTCGTTTTGAATTTCGCGCAAATCTACACGAGGGCTATCTGCGCTAGCCGTCCCGAATTTAACGGTGACAGACTAGAGGGAATGCAGCTAGTCAACATCACCCATCGCCAACTCTTGGGCTACTCTTTTACCAACGAATAGTGGGGTTGACCGTTAAATTATAACGCTCCTACGGTTGAAGGGGCGAACACTTTCGGTGATGAAAATTCGACCCTCGACCCTCAGATTGCGAGTGGAACGCCTTAATCACTAGGTCATGCCAGGTCTATAGCATAATGTATCTTTTACTTAATATCATTGGAAAATAAAAGAATATGGATGAGCTTAGAGAGTAGGACCATCCAGAAAAAGAACTGCAACAAGTAATACCTCAGCCGTGGTAACAAAGTGCAGCGTCTTGTAACAGGTGAGAATCCAAGAACACGAAAGTTACAAGTAAAAGCCGCTCATGTGACCCAGGCAACAGTACATAGTATAATCAAGAAGGATCTCTGTCTGGAAAAATGACACAAATTACATGTACATGAGTTCCATCAAAGACATATCCGTTCAACCGTCACGCAGCTGGAGAACGAAACGCGTATTCACGCTATTCCATACGAAGACATGTCGATCATGCTTCCAAAACATGTTCATCAAGCTAAACATAACGTTTTTCATCGAAATACATTAGCTCTAATTCGAAAATTAAATTTCTTGTTGGAGAGTACATCATGAAGTCCTAATGGTTAACGTAAGGTATTATAGATCAAAATAGATTTTGTATATAGTTGTTGAATCCATGGGGTTCCCTTTATGTATACATAGTCTTCCAGTAAACGCAACAGTATGTAAAGAAAACTAATCGTCAATATCTTGTACTTCAATGTAATAGAAGACTTCTCCTTTTCACTTGTAAATGTTCTTGTGAACGCAGACAATATACGTCCGTGTTTTAATAGAGACATCAGATCAAGTAACGTATGTTTAACACATACTTTTCCGTTCGAATAATAATTTAGTGTTAGTAAAATGAAGTAAAAAAGGTATTTAACCTGTTCATCAAGCTGGATAATCCCTACGTTACTGGTTTCTCCATTTTGTCTATCGAAAGCTTGGTACTTGAATAGAATATCAGCTTTCATCATTATACCTTTCCTTTAGTTAACTTTAGAATGCTACTTGTATGATTATTTTACGATAGAGTAACATTTTACGACTGGAAATTCTGGTTCTATTTGTTTTGTTAGTGAAGAAGCCATTAATGAGGGGATTTTATTCTCCATGTAAAGTCGAAACGGCTTAGTTTGCTATGTGATCATTAGCCAATCAAATGACATGCCCACTTGCTACACTATCTTGATTGGTTGCTTTTTCAAGTTCAGTAGCCAACCTTA
>NW_013668832.1:0-15279 GCF_000517525.1 Limulus polyphemus
TTGTTCTCTCTCTCCCTCACTACCCTACTTTACAACTATTTTGTTATAGATGCTATGTTGTTGATCCTTTTACAATTTCTCCAAATGAGTTTTGAGTTGTTCTTTCTCTCCCTCACTAGCCTACTTTGGATACCTGTTTATTATGGGTATTATTGGTAATTAGGCAGTAGACAGAGAAGCCTCATATGGGTTGAATCATTTATTAGTGTATATGAATATTCTCTCGTGGATATAAATGAAATTAAAATTCTTATTGGCAATCATGTTTCATCTTCGTGATAGAAACAATTGAAGACAGAAGTAAAAGGAAGGGAGTTTGTTCAATTACAGTTGGAAACTAAGGAGAATTTGGGCTTTATGGGGTAAGAATAGAAGGGAGCAAGTAGATTGAAAACTAGACTCTGTGTAATGGAAGATGTGAAAGGTGTGGAGTGGCTGATGCAGCTGAACCTCTATAGTATACTGCAACAAACAAAACTTACTGAAATACCGAATAACACAAGACTTACCTACACAAATGTAAGACATATCCATACACTGAGACTTGTGTTGCATCTGAAAGCTCCGTTGAATTTGTCAACCCTACTTCTTCTACTTGTTAAATTGGTATCACTGTTGCTAACATCCATACAATGAAAACATATAGATTAGTTTTGCTATTTCAACTTAAAAACCTGCAATAGAAATTGTAGATACTGTTTGTTTACTTAGACCCACTAGTAAAGATATGAAAATCTTGCAGCCAATCCTGTTGAACATATTTTCTTACAATATTCTTGTTCAGACTCTTCTTGTAAACCTTTTCCAGTTACTCTAGATCAACAACACAACTTCAAAGCCTTGGAATGAACCTTATCTACTAAACTTAGAAGAATTAATATAAACACTGATCCATATATTTGACACTAATAATACCACACATCTCGAGTCACAACGGTATATACCATTAACAACGTTTTCCCCGTATACTAGGTATTTCCCGAAATATATCTTAGTAATTTATATTTATCCACCAGCTTACTTATGTAAGCCTACCATTTAACTGATCAAAGGATATTTCCAAAAATATAACTTCTGCTATTACTTTGACAAGTCTTTGAGATAGCTGCACTTTATGAATATCTAAAACACGTTTCTGAGAAAAAAGTACCATATGTGTTTTATCTATAGATAATTTAAAACCTTTTCCTTTTACCTAGTCTTTATTCCATCCAGAGAAATTTGTGATTTATTGTCCCGACCTCCCATTAGCGCAGCGGTATGTCTGCGGACTTACAACGCTAGAATCCGGATTTTGCTACCCGTGGTGGGCAGAGCACAGATAGCCCATTGTGTAGCTTTGTGCTTAACTTCCAACAAACAAGCGAACAATTTGTTGTCCAAGAAATTAACATCCCTCTTCTCTTTTAAATGCCCCTAGTGGCACAGCTGTAATTCTGAGAGCCCATAACATTAAAAATCGCGTTTCGATACTCACGGTGGGCAGAGCACAGATAGCCCATTGTGTAGCTTTTTGCTTAACTTCAAACAGACGAACTCTTTCAAGCTGCCCAAATTCTCTGCGAATAGTAATTTTTTTTTTATAAGTCATCTATCTCTCATTTAGCATGAGAGTTCGGGTATGATCACAGTCCTTTGTGTGCAGATTATTGTTCGTTGCTATAGGCTACGTTACACTTATGATGAATTTATACAGCAAAGACTGGATTGGCTCTTAAGAAAATGCATACAGAAAGTGCCAGATTTTGACCACAATAGCTAACATAAATTTTTACGAGTTTGAAATTTATTTTACATAAATAATCTACTTGGTTTTCCCAGATCAAATTGATTTGAATATAAAGAAATGAATTATTTCAAATTTGTGTTTTATTTTTCTTCTAATTGGTTTGATAAGTCTACTGTGACTGATTAATTAACGTAACAGAAAATATTACATATTATTTGCAACACGCGTTCTTGTGATGTGGTTACAGATAATATTGCCCAGTTGAACTCATAGAAACATAATTAAATGAAAGCATCTCATTGTTTATTTTTGTCTTTGGATTTACCTCCCCACAGTTACGAAATATGCACGCAATGGGACTTTGTAAGCAAAGGTACTCTTTCGACATCTATCTAACCTTGACAAACGAGGTGTTATGATTCTGTGATTACACTCGAGAGACATGATTGGTTCGCTAGGGAAAGAATATCAAATATAAAGCGCCAACACGAATGAGTACACTAATTGTCAAAACCTTCACAAAGCATTAAGAACAAAATCTTCATATCCCGGAAAAGGTTAGTTGAACGTGTTGAGTGGAGTTCAAAACCACTAACTTTTTATTAATTTGGATCTATTATATGTTATTGTGTGAAAAAATATATGAGATAAGGAAAAAAATTCTAAACGAAATGTTTTTTTTTTTGTTGATTTCATATGTCTTGGTGAGTAAGAAGCAACAATAGTAACTTTAATACAAACTATGTCACATTCGTTAGTTAACAAAAACAATAGACAAGTAAAATGAAGTATTATCAATGTAAAGATATATAATTGTATAACGGGTGATAATGAGAATGTTAAATTAGTTGTAGAAGTTTCGCATAATACATAACTGTCCTATACTGCTGTACATTACAGATAGTCTCTTGATATTCCAACTTATCAAAGTAACTACTTTCACAAACGATGATATATGTTTTAGTATTAAACCTTATGTTCAATTTTAAACTGTATTCCAAATTTTAAGAGGGTTCTAATTCATTTAGTAAATTTGTAGTGCTAAGAATAGTTACAATGTACTAAGTCATCTGAAGTTCGTGAAACTCCGGTGCAGTCTACGTTTACGAGCTTCAGGAAAAATTTATTTTCGGAAATTCTTAAAGTAGTTTCACAATGTTCTCATTAAGTATCAAACCTCGGCACGTGATCTTCACCAACTGCATCTGATTTCTTAACTATTAATTAATCTGTATATCGTTTGAATGAAAAAGTTGGTTCTTTATGAAGTTAAGATTTCTCAAACAACACTTAGCTCTTATGTAAGCTGGGGTAGCTTATTACAATGTTAGAGAGAAGTTCATTGTTAACAAATCCGGGCTTATAAATTATACAAATCTTTACCAAAAATACGAACTTACCTTTGACCATCACACTGCTGAACAACATGAATCCGACAAGAACGGTTAATAAAAGAACCTTCATTCTAGTAGCTTGCAGTACCTAGAGATATAAAAATTTACTATGGTAAAATAGCTGAGAAAAAGTAGACCAAGAAAAGTTTTGTTGCCGTGGTGGTGGCGTATTGACGTTTAATGCATTGTAACAAAGATATACACTCAAGCTTAACTTCTTTCCAAGCGAATTGAAAGTTCTTGTAGTATTCGAACAAGTCTCAACCTCACTAACTGACCTAACGAATTACAGATCGATACAACTTTTATAAACAGTAACTTTTACTAAACACTTACTTTCCTGAAGTTTCCAATTCCAGAAATAGCTTAAAGATTTTTAAATGAATGTAAGATATTAACAGCAAATCATTTTGTCATCTATAAGTACGAATAATGCCAGGTTTTTCCTCCTCTTAAAGTGCAACATCCTTTTATCTTTAAACAGTTTTAATAACTTTTAAACAATTCCTTTAAAAACTGTGCTAGTGGTATTTGCATATGTAAAGGTAAATCTCCGCGTTTTAAACTATCTATAAGAGTAACTCTCGGGTAAGTATATTTCAAAAGTTCGCAACAAACACTCAGAAATACTGTCCTATATGTCGCGGCGTACTCTTAAGGTCTCAAGAGGAGCTAAATTTCCTTTTTGCACGTTCTCCCTATTAAATATATTTTACAATGAACTGTTATTGGCTAGTGGCACCAATGTATTTGCAACATTTAATATTTTTTTTTCTCTGTGGTACTATCGCATTCATCGTTTTAACTTTTCAAAGGTAGTCTTCCTCAACACTAAAAGTATAATTATTAATAACTTTAACCAATGTCATTCTCTTCCTAACTAACAGGTGAATGTCCGGAATGGCCATTTTCTTCGTAGACCCTTGTCCCGGTGGTGTTAGTCCTAATTCGACCTGTAAAACTGATGCTGACTGTCAGGGTGGTGAAATGTGCTGCTGGTACTGGCAGGACTGTAAGAAAAAGTGTACTTAAGTTTAATAAAGTTATTTTGTATTGTAACACGTGATTTGTACAAGATAATATTTAATGGTGAAAATATAATTGTTTTTATGTTTACACCTTATATCTCTTTTGTTCTTTTTTTAATTTGAAATGTGTGAATAAGGTCTGTGTAGGTAGCATGCTTTGATGAAAATTTCATATTAAATAATTTGGAAATAAAGGGTCAAGAAAATCTAAATACCGGGACGACGAAAAATTGATAGTTTGAGTTTATTTTAACTTACATACATACGAAAATACTGATGTTTAGTGTAGTTAAACCACTAAAAGTAGATTTTTTGAAAGATTGTCGATAGTTACATTACTAGTGCAGGGTTAACTACAACTACGTGCTTTATCACTGATGACGATTCACGTAGTTTTTCGACATAATTCAGTTTCTTATTATATATTCAAACTTATTGTTGCTTTAGTAAAAGTAATTGGTTCCAAACCATCTTTTTTTTCCTTGTATCTTTCAAGACTGTAGTTAATAACTTTTTAAAGTCCAATCGATTATATAAAGGACTAACTGTTAATCTTTTGGGTTTTAAACTTGTGTTTTACAAAACATTTATCTACAATATAAGATAAAACATGCAAGTACAATTTTTCATTTAATATTGATGAGAAATTTTAAATTACATAAAAAAAACAGAAATAATCTCGAACAATAATAATGTTAGCACAATATAATCTTAAATCATTTACTACATGTTGAACAATAATTTATAAAACAATTCTGTAACAGTGAGAATTTTAGTGGACCCTTTAACAAAGATTTATCATAACGGTAAAAACAATAATTGAAACAGTGTCATGAAAACCTTTATGCACAGTCAACCCGGAAGTGAAGATGTCGCAATGAATTGTTGTTATTAAACACAAAGCTATACAAAGGACTATCTGTGCTCTGCCCACCACGAGTATCGAAACCCGGTTTCTATCTATATAAGTCCGCAGCAAGAAATTGCTTAAAAAATGCAACACCAAAACCTCCTCGCAATAATATTTTATCAAAAAACATGAACATGGTAAAAATCATTTAATGAGAGATAATACTTAAAAAAATAGAAAATTTCATGTCATATTTACGTAATATTCTTTGGAACACTTTTGCTCTACATTCAAAAATGTTTATTAAAATTTCTATGAGACAAGCAAAGAACTTATGTAGTGAAATTAAAGTAGAATGTATAGCAATGTCAGCCACATTATATTTGCTATATCCAGTGTCTATAAAGTCTTTAGTCTAATACAATTGAATAGGAACATGACAACAAGTAGGATTATAGTATGCTAAAACCAAAAAAAGACCTTCCGACACTTAATATTTAATAAAGTACCACAAAAACCCTGGAAAAGGTCTTCAAGACCTCTTCCTGCTACTTTTTGAACATTAGGGCATCCACTTTGATTTCAATGCTCTGACTGTCAGGAGGACTCTGATAGCTGAATCGGCTAAAACTTCAAACAAATACATCGAAATCTGTCCTAAACTTGTACATAGTTCAGCAGACCACGCTACTGTTACACTACTGATTGTGATTTAGGTGAAAATCACATGGAACAGTCCCAACAAATCCAAGACTGCCTAAGAACTCCATGAGGATCTAGCCAGAACCAAGCGGGACTTAAGCTATTCATACGCAAGGTAATAACCACTCTCAACAAACTGACGACTACATGCTTAAGGTTCGGTTTGAATCGAATGGAAACAGGGATCGTGAACTTTGAACTTAGTTGGCTATTGGAATGTTTGAAAGTGAATGGCATAAAGTGTTTTAGCTTTACAAAATGTAATAGGTGAAATTAATCCTAAAATGAGGCAGTATTTTGAACGACATTTTCATCAAAAATATTATATAAAATTGAACAGGAACTTAAGTTCCTCCATTCTATTACGACTACCAATGTTAGTGGAAGTGTTCATACTAATGGCTAGTGAACAGGTAGGCTGAACTTTGGGTTTGTTGCAGTAATCTATGTGTGTGTGTGTGTGTGTGTGTGTGTGTTGCGTATTACAATTCGAATGGTCTGAAACCGAACTAAATGATAATTTAAATTTAGTTGTTAAATAAATGCCGATTTTTATCCAATTTATAATATTTGCCAACAAGATTAATGCACACAGTTTCTTTCTTTAATACAAATAGGTTTTTAGTTGTTAAATAAATGCCGATTTTTATCCAATTTATAATATTTGCCAACACGATTAATACACACAGTTTCTTTCTTTAATACAAATATGTTTTAATATATAAACAACAATACAATTTACAATAATAGTTATTAGAAATAATTATTACAAACAATGATTTATATACAAAAACTTTGCAAACTCACAAGCAATATAAAGTCTTCTTTCTTGTCTCAAACTTCCTTGGTGTCTTATTGAGGGTTCACGATGAGCGAGTTAATGTACGTATAATTCACTTAATAGGGAACTAGCTGGTCCTGTAGTTCTCGCTGATCACACTCCAATTACAGGTCGAGTTTCTACCGATGACGTTAGGTAATGTTTTCGTAACAGTACTAATGTCCCATGTGAATCCACTGAAGTTAACTGATTTGTAATGTTCGAAATTTATAAACGTTCCTGGTCAATATATCTAAAGTTCCCGATTAATATGTGTTAATCACAGTTATAGCTTACCAATTACAGCAACCCAATAATAGATACTCTCTTTCTTGGCGCGTCGCGTTGGTTATATTTATAGGCGTGTGGTAAGTTTCTCGAAATTTCAGCTTACGTAATAATACTAACACGCTAAACTAGCGTTTACGTACACACGTATTTTGTTGATTCTTACACTCGAGAATCTACTAGAACTTTAGAGAATAGGCAGGAGTTTCGCCATACGTATATAACAGTATAGGTTATGTTCATTTCTAAATATAAATTTCATTTAAACAAACATCCATATTAATATATATATATAGAATAATAAATCCGTCACAGAAACAATTAACAAAGTGCTTCTTCTCATAGTTTAAGTATTTCAGTAAATTTAAACATTCACACTCTATTGTGTAATTTTGACATATATGTCTGACCAAAAGCTTATGTGAACTATGTGTTATGTATTTGAAAGCTATATAGTAGCTATTTGTGCTTTGTTATTTTACTTAACAAGATACTAGCAGTAATGTCTATAATTGCTTTTACATTTATATGTTATAGAATAGATAAAACTGCTGATGTTAATATTTTAAAATGTTTACATAGCCATAATATATTATTTGTTTTATAATAATTTCCAGATTACATTGTTCTTGTCTTGAAATCCCATAATATCATTCTATTCCATCCATTTGTTTTCATTTACCTTGGTAACTTTATCTTGTTTATGCCATTGTGACATGGTTAAGGGGGGGGTCATAACACTTGGTTACGACCATGAGCTAAATACTGCTCAAGCGACATATATACATGCTTAACGTGTATTCACGCTCATCTTCGTCCATAAAACATTTATTTGTCCAGAGAACCTAAGAAATGGCTGCACTACAATTCATGCCAATGGAGATGCAGTTATATTAATAGTAAAAATTGCAGCAAAGATGGCAGAATTAAACACTACAATAGTGGTTGGTGAAAATATGGATCTACTGGTGCTTCTTATTTATTACACAGTTCCAAATTCATATGATGTTTTCTTCTGATCTGAGCCAAAGCACAATGTGATCCAGAAAAGCAAAATTTGGAATATAAATGCAGTAAAAACTAAACTTGGATAAGATATTTACAACAAATATACTGTTTGTTAATGCTATCCTGGGTTGTGATACAACTTCACAAGTATTTGGCCTTGGGAAAGGATTATCACTGAAAAAAGATCCATACAACTAGTAACTTCAAGGAATATGCAGCCCTCAACAGAAAAGACACCAGTAAAACACACATGTTATATCTATGGATGAAAAGGCACTCGTAGAATTGTATAATGAGAAACGAAAACAAGGACTTAATGACTTTTGGTATGAAAAATTTTGTGAGAAAGTTGCAAAGAGTAGCATCTTTGTCAAACCAGAAACTCTTCCACCAACTGCTGAAGCTACAAAGTATCATAGCCTCTGAGTCTATTATCAGATCCAGATTTTCCACCTGCATCCATGGAAGTTTTGCATGTAATACAGTGCAATTGTATATCTGAATGCAGATCTGTTAGGTGTACATGTAAGAAATATAAATTGCAGTGTTTCACATCTTGTGGTACATGTACAAATTCTCTTTCCCCAATGCCCAACAATGATACTGAGGACTAATGTCATAAGACTATTATCTAAGTACAGTGATTATGGAACAGATTTTGATTATTGACTACTTATTTATAATTTATTGTATCATAAAATATTCTTGGTCAAACATTTACAGAGTTGAATTGAAACTATTGGAACAAGTTACCTAAAAAGTTCCTTGCTTTAACAATAATATTGGTTTCATAAATTGGTGTTTTTATACCTACCATGAAAATTGCAAGTTTTATATGATAATTAGCTTTTTTTTTTCATTCAAAAAAAAATCCCAAGATTACTAATAATTTTTAAAATGGAAGATATGACATATATATTTTGCACCCAGCTGAAAAAATATTCAATCGGCTTTAAAATGATGTATTACATGACATTGTAAGCATCATATATACCAAGTACTTGGTGATATATGCTTTTTGCCAGGATGGTACTCAATTGATAATTGCTATTTAATAATTGACCTTTTAATTGATTCCCCTTGTGAGTATCTTTGAGACTTTTTACAAGTGATTCTTTTGGCTTTCCAGAATAACATTTATGCAAAAATAAATCTGTAGCAATTAATCTTGAGTCAAGACTATATTTGGCATAGATTGACTGTACTATAACTCTTCTTCTAACTCCCTTGAACACTGAATTGGTCAAACCAACCTAGATCTTGCATAGGAATATGGGCAACCATACCTCGCATACACAAACTATCATATCTTTGGTTATGAAAATGCTGGAGTAAGGCCTCATATGGTTGAGCAACTTGATTATCATGCATGTTATGGTAGTATTTCAGTTACGTACCGAGGTTTCAGTGTATGTCTTTACTTATTTCTTTCTTTTTCTTCACAGCCTTAATGTGCCTCTTGCCCATTAGGGTTTTTGTATCGGTTTCTTATGTTGTTGTTTTTTGACATGATATATCTAATAACATATTTTTTTCTTAATACAAAAAAACAATTGTATACATGAAATGCTTCTAATTACAATATTAAATATAAGAATTATAATTTACCAGTGATACTTTCTTAACCATCGTTCACTTAATTGCCAATTGCTTATTCATTTGATCACTGCAACAGGTTACATTTGACTCATTATAACTATGGTATATATCTATAGTTTTTCATTTACAATGCTATAAAGGGCCATCTTCAGTCATGTAGTATTAAGCATTACCATGATGCATTACCAGTGGAAAGTTCATATTTAGTAATACATGTTAAACCATCAAACATTGCCTTGCTTGACAAGTAAAATTATACCACTTCAGCTTATTCTATGCTTCAATCGTAGCCATTCATGATGGCAACAAAAATGTTAAGCCAGTAAAATTGTAAAATTTTCTCCTGGTGTCATCAAGACAGATATGCAATGACTAAGCACCAAAAGACATATGACAATAGTTAAGTGATATTTGTATATATTATGTTCAATAAAAAAACAGTTAAAGTTGTAGGCTGAGCAATGATGCACTACCACCAATAAGGATAATTGTAAGAAACTAGAAATATATTTAAGTTCTCTTATTAATTGCCCAGCCCATGGTAATCCATTTACAGGCACATCCTTTAAGGCCTATTAGTTTTACACATAAAAACAAGCAATAATTAGTCTTTTCTTGAAGATAAATTATATAATGTAAAAACAAATTAATTTACTGAAGACATTAAGCTATGCTTTAGGAAATTTAACCACTGTGCTTTAAAATCAAAGAGTAAAAATAGGTAATATTTGTGTTTACACAATGTCTTCTATCAAGAAAAATTACAATTAAAAGTAACTACTTTGGCACACCTTAGTTTTACCTTATCTATTAACCGAATACATTACAAGTGTTGAAGTAGAAAACAAAATTTGATGAAGAAGTTAACTTAAGATTTATCAATTCAGTGTACTATTGCTAGAACAATATACAGAGCACCACCAAATTTTGAAATCAAAGTAATTTTAACAAAATAAAAAATTTATCTATGAATATTTTCATGTAACTTCATTTTCTTTATATATATTTAGTAGAAATATATAATCTCAAAACACAAGTAAATGTCAGGTGAAATAAAAGTCCTTTCTAAACTTAGTAGTCTGAAATGAACTATAAAACTATACTTATAATTCTAGTTTATCACCTGTGTACTTGATCATAGTAGTCAATTTCTTATGTCATTTGTTCACAGTAGAATGGAATTAATTTAAATCTACTACAGTTTGCTAAGTATGGTGGATATTTAACTAATAAACAGAAAAACAATAACCTGACAATATTATCTTTTAACATTCATATAGCAACTTATCATGTTAATATTCTTATATTTTATTTTAACATTCATATAGCAACTTATCATGTTAATATTCTTATATTTTATTTTAACATTCATATAGCAACTTATCATGTTAATATTCTTATATTTTATTTTAACATTCATATAGCAACTTATCATGTTAATATTCTTATATTTTATTTTAACATTCATATAGCAACTTATCATGTTAATATTCTTATATTTTACAAATAACAGCAAAAATGGTTTACTCAATGAGAAAACCACTAGTGGGAGGGTAATCCAATGAGAAATTGTTTTTTTAATTACACATTCAACTGACTTTACGTAAAATATTTATACGGCTTTTAATATCTCTTAATATAGAACTAAAAAATTTTCATCACTTGAAACTCACTAAAATTCCTTAATCTTTTTTTTTTTACTTGCGATTTCTCTTGAGCAATTAAAATTGTTTTGTAACTGGGATAGAAAAAAATCAATAAAAACCAAGTTGGTTTTAAGTGAAATTAACACAACAAAACTGATTCAATATAACAATTATTGTATCTGAAAGCAATTAAAGAATAATTGTTTGGAGCTAAAATTTTGCTTGGTTTTTGGTAGTGCTGTACACTAATCAGACAATGAAGCTTGTATTACAAATTAACTGTACCATACACTGTATATTCATCTTAAATCACAATGTGAAAACTTACCATTTAGCCTAACTAAACTTCATATTTTATCTAATTTATTATCACTAATGTTTGATACTTAAAATTCAACTTGAAAATACTGGTAAAAACTTGATAAAATCTCAAAAATGAAATATCCAAGAAATAGTTCATGCTTTTTTACCATGTTATGTCACATACACACACACACATATATATATTAGTATTTTACACTTAGTTTTAAAACTATTTCACATTTTTCTTTCACGATGACGTATTATCATGTGGACTCACTATGTAAAATAAAGAAGTCTGCCATGTTTAAATGCAGGTGCTACTGTGTGATTAATGCCGACTTGTTCTTTCTTGTCCACAGTCTGTTAATACATAAGCAGGGTGATATTTAACAACGCCCTTTTCATCAACATACTGCAATGCAGGGTTTGGTCGAGAACAGTCCATACTACCAAGTGACGTAAAGCTGTTGAAAATTTTCAAAATAATTAAGTTTTTTAAGCTTCTAAAGTTATAATTTTCCATATAATGAAAATGTATTTCTGATAGGTACTTCCCTCCACTCACAAGATTAGGTTTATAATGCATACCATAAGCCTTCTGCACATCCCTATTGGAATCAAAGATTCCAACATGTCTCTCATACATGTCATCATGCATCATCTCTCCACCAATAGGAGAGCACTACTATCATGTGATGCATGTGACTCCCTCTATGCGCCACTACCGAACCATCACTTCGAAGTTTGGCAGAAGACATGATCATCGAAAGATTGTGGGGAAGAGGGTGGGAAGTGTGAGAGGAGGGAAGTACCTATTTGAAATAAATTTTCAGTATAGAAGAATTATAAATTTTGATATGGTACTTCCCTACTCTCACAAGATTAGCTAGAATCCCACACTGAAAAAAGGAAGGGCCAGTGCGAGGGAAGAACAGATGTACCCACTAAAAGCATCCAAAGGATACTATTGTAGATGAGAGAAACAGATCAGATGATCTGAGGATGGGCGCTGCACCACTTCTGAACCAGGTATTTCTTAGCCATGAACAGATACTAACAAACATGGGGGAAAAGGAAGAGAGTACATCCAAGTGGGAGAGGATAAGCCTATTTATGAAGCAAATATCACAAGATTATTGACCATCCAGTGATCTTGTGCAACACCCCATCTCTAAGGTGAGTGTGTGGAGCCATAGAAACAGCACACAAATCAACATGGTGTACAGTGCAGATTTGTTAGTGATCAGGCACCACTCACCACACAGTTGGATACAAGAGACGAAATTCAAAGCAAGAGCCCCTGAAAGAAAATAAACCATCAATAAAGAATTACCTAGTGTTATAGCCGCACTGAAGTATATTCAAAGGTGGTAGGCAATATCCCAAGGAAGCATGAACTGCATCGTGATGTAAGTAATGGGAAATGAATGTCTGACAGGTGGTCCACATGTCTGAATGCAGAATCTCTTCCAAAGGCTGATGAAGATGAAAAGCAAGGGAAAAGTTGAGGTGTCAGATTTGATGAAAGGTAACATGTAATAAAGCATGTTAGGAAGGGGACAAAGAGGAATAGGGTAACTGGATTAAACAATGAACTCAACTGGTAAGGCTAAAGGGAGAAAGATCCCGAGAGGAAGAGGGTTGCTATGGGATAAAGAGACGGGAACAGGAAGCTGTGCTAGCAATATAACAATGAAGGGCATGCACCAGGTGTAGAAGTCTATCCAGATCAGGATGAGGGTAGAGATGAGAAACAGAGAGAATGGAAATGGGTGAAAAGGAGGAGTTACCCATGCGAGCTGTCGAGGTCTTGGGAAGGAAGGAACAATCTGGATTAAGGAGAAGATAGGTTTGGTTGTACAATGTGTGAGTGATGTCGATAGCGAATAGATCTGAAAAACAACACGCACAGGCCAAGAGGAGAAGAAAATATGGCTTAAGTGATAGGTGAAACAAAGAGCATAAGGCAATGGGCTCAAACAGAGGTAAAGTAAGGGAATGGAGTACCACCTTAATGTCCCAATCTGAAAGTACCGGATACCTAGGCAGCCAACGTATCTGGAAAAAACAGATCAAAATGGCAAGACAGGGGAAAGAAAGACCCTACAATAATGAGAAAAACAGAAAGTACTGAATAGGGCTGCTTGATAACCTGATATCGAGGAGACTGAATACCCTTTCTTAAAAGGCCACAAAAGAAACTCTCAGATACCAGCAACCATAGGACAAGAAGCTTGGATATATTCTGAGCCAGGGCCCAGGTGCAAAGAACATTCCATTTCCACTGATACACAGCCATGGATGAAGGACAAATGGAATAAGCTAAATGAAATGCCACCCGATATGAGAAATCGGATCTCCTCACCAAGAACTGGACAAAAACTAGGCATGAAGATGGAAGGCGTGAATTGTGGGATGCAGAACTGGCAACTGGGGTTGACAAAGTAAGTCGGGGAATAAAGGAAGAGGGACGGGAGGGAACAATTGTAGCTGGAGTAATCGAGGAAATCATGGTTGAATGGGGCAGTAAGGAGCAATCAGAAGGACTTTGCATAGAGTGGTATGGATGGGGGGAGTCTATGCAATGAAATAATTGGATAAAAGAATAAACCTAAAGGAACTTGTTTGACTAATCCTGGCTGAAGTCATCTATAGACAAGGCCCAAATGTGGGGAACCAGGGACCAAAGTAACTGGTGATCATTGATGGTGGTGGCAAATGCATCAATATGAGGAATACCCCACCAATTGCAAAGCCAGCAAAAAAACAAGGGATGAAGGGACCACTCTGTCCGGGTTGGGAAAGATGGTTTACCACAAGGTTGAAAGCACTTGGTACATGACACACCATCAAACGAATGTGATGATCATGGGCCCAAAAGAAGATCCAATGTTAGAAAACACAGGGATCTCGACTGGGTGCCACCTTGGTGATTGATATGAGCCACCACTGTTCAACTGTTGGAATGGATCATGACCAGACGATCTCTGGAGATGGGAAGAAAGTGATCCAAAGCCTGACAAATAGCAAGGAGTTTGAGAACCTTGATATGAAGAGAACATTCCCTGACAGAACAATGACCTGAAGCCTCCTGGTAATCGACCCACAGACTCCAGCCCTGAAGGGATGCATCGTAAACAGAAGTAAAACTTGCAACGGAGGAGGAAGTGGGACACCTGCCAATGTATGAGCCTTGTCCAACCACCATCAGAGATCATCCACAATGTAGGAAGGAAGCTTATAGGAACATCCAAGGAATCCCAAGCATAGTTCCATTGGTCATGGAAGCCCCATTGAAAGGATCACATAGCAGCCCAGTGGAGAGATATGAGAGGAGTCAGGGAAGACCATATCCCCAAAAGTGATAGAAATTCGCAAGCAGAAAGTGAAGAAGCAGGTAGGGCATTCCAGTTGGCAAGTTCCATAGAACAGAACTGGAGAGGAGAAGGTTGGGCCCAACTGAGATGGGTGTTGAAGAAAACAACCAGATGAAGGAGGTACTGGGTAGGATGAAGGAAGGACTTCTCCAAGCAGCTTCGAGAAGGAGCTGACATATATGACAGGCTGACTCCCATTCAGAATGAGTGAGAAGAAGCCAGTCGTCTATTCAAAAGTGAAAGCACAACCCTAGGGCATGAAGATGTAGAGCAAAGGTTCACACTACCTAACAGAAAATGTAAAGTACCAAAGCCAGCACGAAGGGTAGGGCATGAAATTGGTATACCACCCCATGATGGAAAAACTGAGAATAAGAACATGAACACTCCAATATGGGAATATAATGCTAAGCATTGGAGACGTCCATCTTGGTCATCCAAAGCCCACTGAAAAGTAATGTAGGATACCATTATGAAGCTGGAATGTGAACATATCAATTGGGATGAAACAGGTCAATGACCGGCCTCCAGTCCC
>NW_013668832.1:15335-29013 GCF_000517525.1 Limulus polyphemus
TTGGGAACTACAAACAGGTGGGAATACCCCCCCCCCCAGAACTGCATGGAGTAGGTTTGATAGCCTGTTGTGTGAGGTCTTGCTCCACCTCAGATAGATGTTGGCATAACAAGGAATCCCAAAGAGGAGGAAAGGAAACAGGCACATGGGGTAAGGAAAGAATGGTAAGAAAAGGTATGACAAATCTCTCTGACAAAACTCAGTGAACCCAAAAATCAGAGAGAAAAGGGCTCTACTGATGAATGAAGGTCGCCAGACAAGCTCCCATTGAACCCAAAACCACCAGATAGTCACCAGAACCATTGTTGGTGTACCATGCGTTGTCTTGAAAAATGACGAACAGTGGCAACAGGCAAGGGCTGGGAAGGGGAGAGTCAGAACACAGGAATTAGTGCCATGCTCAGCTCTGACTGGGACATATGGGCCACCAGATGAGAAAGGGTGGATTGTTGTTGGACTGACGCTACCCTCGATCCCTGGATCGTATCAAACACGAAACGTCTCAAAAACGGAGCCAGACAAAGGTCCCGTAGATAAAGAGCCAGGAGACGAGTCCGAGACAATATTGCATCATGACCCCAAAAGGTCTCAACAACAAATAAACAACGTTTGCAGGGCCAGAGCCAAAGATGACAGGCAGGCCAATGTGGAAGTGAGGAGGGAAGAGGACATCCCCAAAAAAACCCCTCAGGGTTCCTGTGAAGAGCCTCAGACAGGAGATTGCTTGAGGAGAGGTACCACAAAAAGAGTTGTCAGGGTAAGATAAAGGCAGGATTACTGGGCATTCGAAAGATGAATGGCAAAACTGAATGCAACATTTGTTTGGCCAGATGTGGACAGTCCACCTTATAATACTTGTGGGTGGACTGATCTGAAGCTCACTGAGGACAAGGCATACTAACACTGTCAACTAACTGGTAGGCAAAATGCTCAGTGTGAACACGAATATTAGGGGATGTGAGAAAACATTTTTGAAAATAAAGTGAGAATAGTTCTTTAAATAAAGAAATTAAGTTAAACCAATTCGAGAAGCAATGAACAAAAAGAAAAACGTCTGAACTTAAGCACTGCCAAACGAGAAGTGAGGGTTCAGTAGTGGCATATAGAGGGAATCAAATGCGTCACATGATAGTAGTGCTCTCCTCTTGGTGGAGAGATGATGCATGATGATTTGCATGAGAGACATGTTGGGATCTTTGATTCCATGCTTGTGGCATGAGTTATAAAAAATGTTTGCATATAGAGGGCAGTATAAATCGAGAAAAGCTAATTTTGTGAGTGAAGTACCATATCAGAAGTATAGAAATTACCTTCATCAAAAACAACAGTTACATGTACATACTATTGATTCTACTTTGGCTCACAGAATGATATTTTACCCAAGATTAAGTTTAGTGAAAAAACTATATGCATATTTACAGTTGGAAGAGTGAAAACTAGGAACTATCTGATCTTTTTCTTTTAAACTATGTATACATAATTGTTTAATAGACTAAAACACGCTATTTTGTCAGGTGAGAGCAAGAATCAAAGACTAAAAATGATTAAAGTAATGTTTCCATTATGATAAAATGATATTATGAAAGGCAAAATAACTTGAAATGATTTTAGAATTTAACACACAATTTAAGTTGAACAAATGATATTTGTACATAAACTATAACACAAATTTAATAACTCAGAACACTAGCAAATGATCTAAACACTTCTGTTAGTTTTATTATTTTTGTGACATTTATTTGCTACAGTATGCTTATTGACATGCCATACAACATGATAATGTGCAAACAAGACTGTGAAGTGCCATGAACATTCAACAAGGTTTTCAGGGAAATAATTTCCCTAGTCTACTAATTTGAAATTGGTTAAATGTAAACAAACTGGTTGTCTAATAATAAGTATATCTACACAGTTCTATACTTTGAGCTTATAAATTGTAATTGTTTCTGCATAAGGCCTTCAGTTAGTTGACTTTATACTTTACGATCCAATGAACCTCATTAAAATATTGCTTTTGTACAGTAGTGATTCATTGTGTATTTTCTCACTATGAATAAAATAAGTTTTATTTTCAATAATAAATGGACAACATTTATAAAATTGCCTTGTTGTAGTTTACTGACTCTTGGAGAACTACAGACACAAATTCAAAAGCATTTCAGCCAATCACAAAGTGAAGAATCAGAACATAAAAATGTAACCTTAAATCAGAGTTATTTGTATAAAGTATTTTTGATTGGAAACTCCTGTCAACTGCATCTGCCTCAGAAGTTTTAGATGACCTTAACGACCTATATACTGTTATTTGGCTTCATACTCTAGACACAATACAGAATTTTCCTAAACATCTTCATCAGCTCAAATCTCTTGCTCAAAATATACAGTTCAATGTGCAGAAAATGGTTCCTTTTCCTTTGGAAACATCTTCTTTCACCAATATGAATATCACCTCACTACACTGTTCTACAAGAAACACCTACTCACACCAATAGATATCTACATTTCAAATCTAATCCCATTCATACTCCATTACAAAAATTATTATAAAATGCCTTTTTTTTTTTTATCAAACTATCAAAATCTTTTGCTGAAAACAAATTAAAAATAAAATAAAATAATGCCTCTAAAAGTCTTTCAAACTAATGGCTATCTCAACAGCTTCATTCAATCCAATAGAAAAATTAATCCTCTCATTCCTCCAATAAAAGCCCTAACCACCATCATTCTGAAACTAATTTACAAACTGAAAAGGTTATGCAAAAAGTTCAACATCCAAGTGCACTTCAAAACTGACAAAACTTAAGAAACATGCTTACCAAAACAAAAACCAGACAAGTGAAGAAAAAAAAAAGATTAACATTATTTTAAAAATTTCATGCTCTTGAGGTGTAGTGTATATTGGAGAGATCAACAAGAAACAATAAACAAAAAATAAAGGAACATTAATATGCCACCCGAATTCTTTATCTAGGAAAATCAGACCTAGTAGAACACAACTGCAACATTGGACATATTATCAGTTGGAACCAATGACAAATGCATGACTGCACAACACTGGAAAAACATGAAACTTAAAGAAGTTTTTTTTACATAAAATCCATCAGCTATCCCTGAACTGCAATCATGACTCCTTTCCTTTACAACAACAAAAAAAAGAGAAGTATCAAACTATATGTCCACACAGCTCAAACTCCAATTATGTTCTTATGATGCCATTCCTCTTATCCAAATATCAGAGTTCTTTACTCCATCTCTGTTCTTTAACATTTCAATCCTCCATGCTTACAACTCAACTTTTTCTTACAAATTACAGGGTCCCCCCCCCCAGCTCTCAATCACAAACATGTTTCACCCGCACAACTTAACCAATTCACCTGATAATGATCTCTGCCAGCAATTTGAAACATCATCCAAAACTTCTATGACAGATATAATTCACTTTAGTTTCCAGTCACATACATTCTTCTCCACCTAAAATGATGAGTTATGTGAAGATAATAACTTAATATGGCACACTAATTGTGTAATTTCTGTAAATATTGATGCCATATACAATAATAAACTATTAAGTTTACCGTGCATAGTTGATTTTTGTTTACCAGTTTCATGCTACCCTAACTAGTTTGCACCCATACATTTACCGATTCATAATGCATGTTGTTAAGAGCGTTACTGTATTAAAAGTAACTGATTCGATTATCCGGAAGTCTTGATAATATGGAAGAAATAGTTCCTTACAAATGTGTTCTGATTATTATGGTTCTACTGTATATCTATATATTATATCTAATGTACGACCTTAGAAATATTTTAAGCTACTCAGAATGTTCTGATCACACATACATACTTCCCCGTATCTTTTTCTTCTCTCGAGATTCATTTAGGTAAAAATCACATTTTAAAATATACAATATAGAGAAAAGTTTTCGTTTTGAGAAGTTTATAAATTTGAATACCTACTACAATAAAAAACAAATTACATATATTTTCCTTTTGTCACTAGGATATTTTAGCAATTCTCTATGAAATCCAAATACAAACAAATTAGAGATGGAATGAAATCAACGAGATTGTGAAACTTTACATATTACATCACGGATTGTCATAGATTTAATACGTTCAAGTACTAACAAAATTATAAGACATTTTTTCTTTAAATATGACTTTCATATCTAAACACTTACCCATGATCATACAAAGAACAATAAGGCACAGAGAGATGTCTAAGAAAATTCCAGACTTCATTGTATCTCCAGTTCAGCAGGGGTAGAACACGAACGACACGAGGCCAGTCTGGATCAGTCAAACAGAAGTAGTCCATAGTGTCTAGAAAAAAAACAACACTCTAGTAGAGTTGTAGCTTACTTTAGTCATACTGAAGACACCATTGGGGTATACCCAAATTCTCATTAACACACAAAAATGTATCTTATTATCTGGACAAGCAAATACAAACAAGATAATATTAAACTCCCAATTTTGTATTTATCTTGTTTGCTGGATATTTTTATGCTCAACTATGAGCAAAGGATTACTTGATATGGTAGCTAACCTTATACATTGTAATGATAATAAACATAGCTAGAAGCTAACTGATACGATAGTAGAGGTTTTAAAATGTTGTTTGAACTGAATATTTACTGTTTAAGGTGCTTTTTGCCTGAATGTTCTATTAGAGTTTTGTACAATTCCTTGTGATCCCTATTATGAACCACTATAGTGGCTCATGGTAATAACACCTGTAATACAATAATTCCTGAAAAATTATAATAAATATAATTTATTTTGTGAAAAACAATTAGTTTTTTCAGAGTGCACCTTTAATGAGGAATTGGATGATATAAAATCTTTAAAAAAAGCTGTTCATGTAAAAATTGTAACATATGAGAAACCAGATTTTAATCAAATTGAAAACAGCTTTCATCATAGATACAGCTTTTAACTAAAATCCAAGAATCTCAATAACACTTCATATTTTTTACAGTGCAAACTTTCTAGTTTTAAGTAAGACTTGTTATTCCTGACCATTCTCTGAATAATATATTATAGAATTGTTATTCTAACTTTCACTGGATAAACAACATTAATCTAATTCAAGTTTCTGAACACTGTAGAAACACCATCCTCTTAGAAACACCAACAACCAGTAATAATTATCTAGATTGATGCATTGAGATTCATTAATACATCAGACTTTAGGAAAACTTTAAGCTTGAATTATTATAAGAGAAATATAATTGTTACCTCCTCCTGGATCAGAACGTCTTGTTCCCATAAACATTGCACGAATATTTGGTCTTTCCATAACCATGTATTGTAGTTCTGTTCTCATCTGACCATCAAGGATCAACAAGTCTAAGTTATACCTTTCAAATAAAACACATTTTTAGTTTCTAAAATAGACATTAGAATTATTCAAAAACCTGAAATGATCTTCTTACAAGCAGTAAAATCAGGGTTATAGCAAAGACCTAGATGCAATTATTATAATATATATATATATATATGTATAAAAGAAATAAACAGGGTTAATTTTCAACTGCCATTAACCCTTTCACAACAGGCGGATGTGTCTTACATCCACTCGACTGGGGAAGGACATTTATGCAACAATACACACAGTACTCCGAGATATCCTCACAAAACCTAGAAATACTTTGTTAAAAGTTCTTAAGTATCTTGCACACATAGAATGACATTATTTTAATTATGATTTTCTAATATAAATGTTATTTATCTATAGTAGTTATTTACTCTCAAAATATCAATAGTTCGAGTGCAAGGTGATTTTAATTTTAAGTATAAAAATACTTTATCTTCTAGTTTTAATATTTCAGTTGCATAATCTACAAAACCTCCGAAATGAATCTCAAAAGGTTTTTAAAGGTAAATGTTTATATTTCATTTTATATTTTCTCTCTACCATATTGCTAACTCTAGCTATTATCATCAATGTACAATGCAATGAAATGATTAAAATTAGGAATAGAAATAAAAAGTACATATCTTTTAATTTTTTGTAGAATACAATTAATGATCTTCCTTTTGTTGTGTTTGTTTTTCGGGTCTTTTAATATTTTATTTTCCTTTCTTGTCCTTTTTTTTATTCATCTTGACACCAGTCAACAGTGCTCTTGGGCATATTACAGTATCTCTGCCAGAGATGCACACCCCTTTGGCAGAATTTTCGTCCACCCCATAATAATGTAAGCCTTGAGAACTGATGCAAAGTGTGATGTATATTTTTAAAATGTTTAAACCTTTCAATTATGTACTTTAAAACATACATAATACATAATTAACTAAAAATATAAAAGTAAGACCTAAATACAATATTAACTGTATCTCTAACCATAACATATTTAGATAAGAAACAACCAAAAGTACTATAAGTGCTATAGTTGATCACGCAGCTAATAATACTACAGACAGTTACATGTACCCCATGTCAAAAACTGCGTGCGATTTTCAAAATAACCACTGTCGGATTATAGTGTTAAATGACCTCTTCCTAATGAGGCTATAAAGCTCAGACAAATCTATTGAAGGTAGGTGTGGGAAGAGTCAGGGGTTGAAAAAATGTATTACTTGTTTCAACTGCATTCATCCAGAAAACTTTTAAATGTTTGTGTCAAGAGTTTAAGTAAATGTCTTATTGTCTAGCATTACATCTACACAGCTGGCATTATATTATTGAAGATACAGAGTGCCAAAGTCGAGAATTTTCAAGGTTCATGAGTCATGTGACAATACATCAAAAGTTTTAAGTAATTTTTGAAAGGTTTCTTTATGAAATATTAAACTTAAAACTCATAACATAAACCTTTGACTCCTAACATACATTATAATGTTAATTTCATTCACATACAATGATAGCAAAAATGTTTAATTAAATTTTAAATGTAACATAGTGACTAGTGCAGAAAAGTGTTAAGTGTTTAAAGTGTACAAATCTTAAAAGACAAATATATTTTTACACTTAAAAGTTCCATGTAAAAGTATTCTGTCAATAAATACTGAAAAAAGTTTTGAAACCTTAGTAAAAACACACTGGCAGTAATGCCACCATACAAGCAGCTGTTTGTGCTAGTAATTATTAATCATAGTGTTCATAACTCGTTTCAAAAAATTTAGAAAAAGTGTTCAGATTGTGCTCTTTAGTCATATGCATCTCACTGCATCAAAGTGATTCAATGTATAGATTTCAAAATTTTCATAAATTTTATTGATATAAACTGTAATGTTTTTATGTATTAAAAGTGGTACCATTTATTGAGAAAAATATTAGTTTTTCTAATAACTCCAGTTTCTCAGTACTACACTTAAAAATTACATCAATAGAAATATAATCAAACCCTCACGTACAGTCCTAGTGATAGTTGTGTACTTGTTGCAAAGAGAGAACTTTTAGTTAAAATTGTGTTCTGTTAAAAAGGAATGCACATACCACAGTTATTTTTCTAATTGTCTGAATCTTAAATACCCAAAGCATGAAATCTGCTATGGATTTTTGTTTCTGGTGCCATTCAATAGATGGCACAGGAGTTTTGGTTGCATACATAGATACTGACATACACACTACATCCATTACAGTAAGATATATAATATATTATGACTGTATGAAGGAGATGATCTTTTTAACATATACCATGTGAGCATGTTTTACCTGTTAATTGTGATATTATATTTACCAGATATCTACCTAAAGGGTGACATGGTGAACCTCTGCAGTTATCTATGGAATGGAGAGGGTAGCTTTGTTTGTGGGGTGGAGCTGTGGTGTGCTATTAGTTGTGCAACTGTTTCTGTTCCAAGTTCTTTTTGCTGGTTTTTGAGAAGCTTGTTAATTTTTTCTCTGTTTTTATCAGTTGGGCTAGACTTGATTTTCATAAAGTGTCCATCTTCAACAAGACTTTTGAGCTTTAAGGATATAAGCCGCATTAGAAAAAGAAAGACAAAACAAACCTTCCACATCCATGTAACTGATAACACAGTCAAGTCCAGCACAGAAGTCAACAAAACAGTTAGTTGATTCAAGTTCTAAACAGGGAAACCTCAGTTGAGTTATTAACACACCAGACTTTCTATCAGGAAGAACCCAAATCAAATCCCACTACTAACAACACAGAAATAGCCCTTTTTTTTAAGATTTCCCTAAACACAGCAGCAGATTAGCAGCCAAAACGTATGATAAAAGTTAACATTTTCTTACACTGAAAATGTATTTCCGATACCTACTTACCTCTTCTAACCCAAAGCTATCTTGATCCTGGTTTACCCTTCAAGCATTGCTAACAGTACAGCAGTGTTTTATATCCCTTCATTTTTGCACCATTTCAGAACATGTGACTACCCTCCACTAATCATATTGTACCATCTATACTAGTGCAGCTAGCTTCCTCTACTATTCTACCACAATCCTCACTTTCCAGAATTGGCAGGTGCAAACTAGAAACACCAGTGTATCAGTGGGGAAGAAGGGTGGGAAGTGGGTGAGATGGGGGTAAGTACCTATTAGAGGTGCATTTTCAGTGTAAGAAAATGTTTTCTTCTGAAATGGTACTACCTCCTCTCACGCAAAGCTAGAATCCCACATTGCAAAGGTGGAGTGGCCAGTGAAGGTGCAACAGTATTCAATCAAGTGGAGAGCTACTGTCTTGATAGAATAGGTGTGCCATAACAAGTAAAGAAGCCATACCTGTGGGGTATAGCACTACTTCTGGAACAGGTATGCTCTTTGCTCAGTAATAAACATAATAATAGATATAGAGTGGAATGTAATAGGCAGGCACCATAACCTCAATAAAGAGATGTACAGCACTGTTCGTTGGAAAAGTGTTTTATAACTATGATGCGAAACAGCACAGCATGGACAAAAACGAAACGTCTAGATTATAATTGACAATTGGCCCGAATAAATAGGTGCCAAGGGTAGAGTCTTGGGGCACATTGGAGAAAATCAATTGCTGTCCAACTGAGCAAAACATCCAATAGCAGCGCCTTGCATAAGTTTGTAAGATCAACAAGTGTAGTCTGCCTGGGCAAAAATCATCCAGGAAAACAACCTTCAATTGAATGTGATAAAACAGAATGAGCTTGAATCCCACAGATGCATTGAAAATAGATGAAAGGGAACCCACAATCTAGATGCAAGAATACAAGTTAACACCTTTGCCACAAGGAGATCAAATTGCATGTCACGACATTTTTATATAATCATAATCAAAATTTATTTATACTATTTTATTATCATTGTATATGAATAAATTTGGCATCAAAACATTTTTAATACAAGTTTTAATTTCTTAAAAATATTTCTTTATAATTTTAAATCAAATCCTCAACATCCCATAGTATGAGAATTGTGACATTTGTTTTCTAGGTTTTCCCTCTTCTGTAATATATTTATCATCCCTCTGAGAAGTATATAAATATTACTCAGGGGTCATGAACTCGATCAGTTTGGCCAAGCTCATAGTGAGAAAGTTAAATTCCAATCATTTTTTTAAATTGAATCACATAACATATTTTACAATGGATCATCAATTCAAACAGACAGATATTTCTATGTGAAATAGTGTAGAATTTTATAATAAAAAAAACTGATATTATTCGTTATTCGGTAAGTTATTACACATATATGAAATGATTAAAAGAAAAGTTCGATTTCAGTTTAAGAAGCAGTTGTAAATACAGTACCTAACTTTATTTCTTAGATACACAGTTTTTAACAGTATTACTACACTAGCTATAAAAAAAAATAATTTCTTGTATTTTGTAGTTACTATACATGTTTCTTTGTAACCAAGGTACTTCACTATCTAAAAATTTTCAAACAATTATTTACTTTTTAAAATTTACCACTGCATATAAGACATTTCTTATCAAGATATTCTAGCAGTAATTTAAGATATTATGCAAAACCAGTATTTAAACACACATATTGACAATGTGATAATTTGAATACCAAATTATCATGACATATCTATATAAGACCCCTCTTTTGCAAAAGTCTGAGGAGCTCAAGTTGAAGATACTTAAAAATTCAACACTTGTAAAGAAAAATCTAGGTTAAAAAAATCTTCAGACCTCTTTACAGACTCCTGAATAAACGATTCCACCTGAGGGAAAGGTATTCGATCCCTAATGTAAACAGCATGAAGCCTTTCTTCAGAATTAGGGTAGTGCCTAAAATATAAATATATAGACACATATTTATTAATGATTGAAAAACAAGTAATTGTAAACACTAACTGTAACACTATCAGCAATGTAGGGTAAAAATATTAAATAAATCTGAATTACCCCTTTTTTCTTTTTAGGCAATTACACACTATTTAATTGACTTTTCAAATCTGGTTTCATTTAGTTTTATTGCTTTACAGGTGCACTCAGACCCTTTCAGAGTATGCCAAAAGGCATTTACAACTAGACAGTTTTTTGTACACAAGTGATTGTGTTATGAGCACAACACTAATGAATTACACACATGGTTTGCATACTTATCCTTTTTATCCAATTTTTTTTATTTAAATCTTCTTCTCCTAATAAGTTCCTAATTTTACATTTTAGTTACTTGTATAATAATAAATGCAAAATGTACATGAAAAACAAAGAATATAGTGCTTACATGTCTGGATTTCTGTTTTTTTGGCCTTCAACATATGAAGCATTGTAGGCTTTCTTTTTTGTAATGACAAAATATTTTTAATGTTTATATCATATATGAAATTCATAACAGAAAACATTATCATGCACAAAATATGTAATGTCCTAAAACTAATATAATTAACTGGCTTTCTGACTAAGACACAAATAAGTAAAAATTCCATTAGCCACTTGGAGTTCGATGATAACAATTACACATAACCAATCTGAGGCAAACTGGTTCCAAATGTCTGCTAAAAAAATAAGTAACTTTATTATTGAAAAGAACAAAATTATCTTTCTATTGGTTATAAACATGTCTATAAAAGGACACATGGTATAGATAAAATCATTCAAAGCTAAGGCAAGACGGTTGGTGTCACAAATTTATTTACGTCTCTCTTATTCCAGAAGATGGGAGGTTTAAATTTTATAATTTAACTTGCAGTATATATATATAGTTTGGGTTTCTGATTGGTCATCCTCTCTGATAGCCTTAGAAGGGAATGGAGGAAACTGAAAATAAAATAATCAGATGAGTGATGCACCAACCGACACACAGAAGATTAAGAATTTATTTAAATATTTCCTTTTGAAATTAAAAAATTAAAATTGGGACATAATATAAAACTTTGAAATATAAACTGCATTTTTATGCCAATTTTACTGACATACATTGACACTAAAGTTGTTAACCTAAATTTTGAATGTAACTCTGTAAAAAGGCTATGACATGCACATGTTGACCCCTACTACGGGGTTAACCAATATAATTGATTACCTATGAGCATTTATTACACTGATTAGTGCCACGTAAGATAACCAACTAATCAAACTTATTGTTTCTTATTATTACTGTTTTCCAGTCATTCTAGAACAAAAGAAAGGGTAATTAAGATTTATTTCCTAATTTTTATGATGGTTACAAGGTAGGTCAAATCGAATAACACCATATAGTTATAATAGAGAAAATAGCATACAAAATATAAAGTTTTACTACAAAAAAAAACATTTGAAATGTATTTATGAGATTTTATAGATCATGCAAATGAAATTTGAGATGTTTTAGATGAAGAGAAGTATTTTTAATCTTAAGAGGAAAATCACTTTGCACTCGCACTAGTAAAAGACAAATATATTCAAGGACAAGTCTTTTTTTAGTTTATTAAGTATACTTCACTAAAAATTCTGATTTTTTTGTATGTAAAAGATTTGTAATGTTTACTGAAAGTCTACCAAAGTTTGTGAACATACACAAATTATATTAAAAGTTAGTAGTATTAAAAGTGTAACAACTTTAAATTAGTACAAAGTGGTCACGTGGAAGGTCAAATCGACTGAGCTTGTGTGGAAAGAATCAAACTGCTTTATTATCAATGTATATGAATAAATATGGCATCGAAACATAGTTAATAATTAAAATTTTAGTACAAGTTTTGATTTCTTAATTTTAAAAAGAAATATTTAAATACGTTCTCAATCTCCCCTTATATGTGTATCATGACATCTGTTAGCTCTGACTTGCCCATCCTCTTATTTTTTCATTACCCCTCTATTACCATCCTGAGTTTAATGCAAGTTACTCATTATAATATAGATCTTACTAAGGCACAGTCTAATTTTTATAGCCTTCAATCTTCTTTTTCTACAGTGATATAAACTAGAAAATCAGACACAATTGTCATGTCCATCTATAACATCCTCTCTGTCATAAATTACCAAAAATTCTCTCTGACATTTGCTATTACACCAAGACAAACTTTTGATTTACTGAATGACGTATAATGCTACCTTGTTCTCAGTAGAGATTTTTAATTATTTTGCCTACAGATTGAAAGTTGCTATCACCAAATTCAAATCAAGCAGCTAATTATTTTGAGGCACTTGTGTCTTTGTTAGAAAGCAAGGTAAATTATAATAGTTATTATTTTGTATTCTTAAGTGCATACTTGAAATAAATAAAAATTATTTAATTCACTAGTACCATTATTACAAAAAAGTAGGATTAAGCATCAGTAGGCCAACAGTAAGAAACAAAAGTCCATATGTAAGTACCAAATTTTTCATTTTCTATGAATTTGTTTTTTATTTATTGTTATAAAAGTTATTAAAATAAAAATTAGACACTTATTAGGTTAGATTAATAAGATAATGAAACAAATAATAATAATAATAAAAAGTTCCCCGTGAGTTACATTTACGAGTAGCTTGTGCATTATATCATTCAATATAGGTAAATTGAGCTATGCATTTGCTGAGTGATGTATAGCTTTTATCACAGGATTATCAGTTGGACATGATTCAAAGTGCAATAAAATAATAAAATATAATAGAAACAGATGTAGACTGTTAGGATCCTTAAGCTATTTAGGATAAATAATTGCTGTTTTCTGTTACCATCTGTATTCATTCTAGAAAGAAAAATAAGGGTAATTTAGATGTATTTTGTATTTTCTTGTGATGGTTACAAGGTCAGTCAAAGTCAACTAAGTTAGGGTAGAGAAAATGAATTATGCAAATGAAATTTTAAAACTGTAAGATGACAAAAAGTATTTTTAATCTTAACATTAAAATCACCTTGCACTCATACTAGTCTACATTCTGACTCCATATAGCCATAGACAAATCTTTAGTAAAAATACTTAGTTACAAAATAGATTTTTTGTGTACAACAGACTTGTAATGTTTACTAAACGCTTGCCAAATTTCATGAAGATGAATGTACCACATTAAAAGTTATAGTATGGATACTTTAATGGTTTCATAGTGGTTACAAAGATAGTCAAAATAACTGAGTCCCTATAAGAGAGTTAAAAAAATTAGCTTATGCCATTTTCAAAACCAGTGGTTATCAGTAATATCTGAATATCAAAAAAATTATTAAAATGGTAATGATTTTTATAAATAGCAGAAAGAGTTTAGTTTTACATAAATAAATTTAAATTCGATGACGAGGAACCCACTTTGAGACTAATAATGGCTGGAGACGGCTTGAGTGGGTAATGAAGAAAAACTTTAATACAAGTTTAAC
>NW_013668832.1:29964-37349 GCF_000517525.1 Limulus polyphemus
TGTTATGTTAAACTTATATTAAAGTTTTTCTTCATTACCCACTCAAGCCGTCTCCAGCCATTATAAATAAATTCAGTTGAATATAAATGATACCTAACTTGTTCTCTCTTCTGGCAGTACAGAAGACAAGATCTTCTTACACATACATTAAGTTTATAGATAATTAATTACTTCAATATTGTGGTTACATAATATTCAGTTGAAAAATCAAATGTTAATACAAGTGTTCTTCAAGAAAATTTTAATTTCTTTACATAAATCATTATGAAAATTTTATGCATCTATTTGAAATGAAATAATTAAAGGGCCTAAAAATTTCCTTTTTCTATAGATTTTTTCTTTGTAGGGAAACTTGTTTCATATGGAAATGAATGACATTAAAATGGAAAAAAATGTACTTTGATAAGAATAAAGCAAACGTTTTGCCTAATTAGTTTTCAGTAAAGGACATTATGGTACCTCATTGTTAGATTTTTTAACAAGAATAACATAAATTATAGTATTTTGAGAAAATCCGAGATATTAGTAACTTTCCTTAAGGTAACATTTGCCTCCTTTTAATATTTCTCAGTGCTAGAAAGAACTTAATACATATTCAAGTATTCGATATTGTTAAACATCTTCACTAAATTTCACCTTACCTCTTTAGACATGCATGGATTAAATGTAGCAGTGCTGTACAATCTTTTCCTCCATTAAAACTTAGGCATATTTCAGACATTCTGTTGGGTAAGATATCAAAATAGAAAACATAAAACCTCCATTTAGAGTTGTTTCCAAATATTTACAATTACAAAAAATGCATAAATAACATCAATCTAAAATTTGTTTTGAAATGTTACATATTAAATATCTTCAAATAAAGGTTATATAACCATGAATCAAATGAAACAAGGCTGCTCTTTTGACAGTCCCAGAAAAATATGAACAGTTTTTTTCTTCAGTACACTGCTTTTGTATCACAGTTTCTAAAGTCAGCTGGTTGAACATTTTGGCTGACAAGAAATGTTTTCAAAATTAAACATTAATGAATCTGGAGGATAAGTCATACCTCATGAGATTCTCTTATTTCAATAATAAAGTATTTACATATACATGTACTAATATTTGCAGAATACCAACTACTATACAGGGTATATTGTTACAGCATTTTTAAAATTCTTTAATGCAAAAGCTGCTCAGAAGTATACCATTCCACTTTACTTTGAATACATAGACTTCGAATATAATAATATACTTCTGTTCAGTTTTAAGCCAGAACTCTTTTAACTGAACAAGAGATGAGTGTATGACAAGAGTTAGAAGGCAACATCCTTCAAAAGCGTGAAGGAAAAAGAGAGAACACATTAGGATAACTTACATCCAAAAATTACATAAAGCTAGCAGCAATCAGTAGAAGCACTACAATCTCTTGAATGCCTTTGGGCAAAAAAGCACTGACTTTGTATCCACTTGGTCTAGGCCCATAACTTGTACACAATAACAACTGTGGTCAAACTAAATGTAATAAAATAAAGTCCAAAACTCACAAACATGCATTTTTAGGTTCACAAAGCTGATGATGAACCCACTGTAAAGCCTTGGAGCCTCATATCTTACACATAAAGTTTAAAATATTTAAATGTCCCTGATAACCCCGTATAAGCAGGTTTAAATTGAAGCCCCAATTTCAATCACAGATAGCATTGGGATATACCTAGATGTTTCAGAAAGAAACAAAAGTTCCTTCACCAATGTCATTCTGTCACAATAAGAATATCAACATGTAGGGAATATAATACAACTGGGGGCAAAAATTCCAAAGTGAATAACATCACCAACTGCAAGACCATCAGAGAATCTCGAAAGAAAATTACAATGTGATGCAAATAAAAGTTCCATTGGTGGTTCACATATATATATATTCTAAATGATAGTAAGCTATTAGCACCCAAAATAACTATTGTGAATTAGATTTTTTTTATATAACTTTCTTAGGGATAGGATATAGATTACCTTGAAAGCACTAAGAACAAAAACAACTTGACTAGTACCATAAAAAAACTCTCCATTAATCAAATTGCATTTTCTGGAAATAATAACTATAAGCAAGAAAGAGTGTGGCAGTAAACAAGTTATTTTGATGAGGTAAGCTACTAAACTTTGCTTCCACCACGTGATTACAAAATATGGTCATAAATAATGATAAACCTAAGACAACAACTGCACAATACATATGATTCATATAAAAAAGGAGTAAACAGGAAGTCTAGGGAACAAATAATTAGAACTTCTAAAATATATTTCTTCACAACCAACATAAACAAAGCTTTGAATGAGACTTAAGGCAACAGCTACTATTAATACAAGGTTTGAAATGCTCATGCAAAATGTATATAATACAGAGAAAAAAAGACAGTTAATAAAGCAGGTTATTTATTTGCTAAGAATAAAGATCAAACTGAAAATGCTAAACAACTGGTACCACACAAGAATAAGAAAATTCTAAATATTAGTATACTAAAGGGAAATACTATCAAAGTTAAAAAATATATATATATATACAAACGTATATATTAGTATACTAACAGAAAACACTATCAAAGTTAAAAATATATATACATACACACACTTATATATTAGTGTACTAATGGGAAACACTATCAAAGTTAAATGAAATTAAAATTAAATGAAATCAAAAAGAGATACCTAGTACAATCTTAAACTAATGATACCTTGTCAATTTCTCCTCTTTCAATTTTTTCTTTCTCATCTACATAATTTTGCATACAGTTTTCCTTATCATATTTATAGACCAAACACAGTATAACATGTGATACTTCTCCTACCTGGCCTGTGTCTCAACAGTTCATTACCAAATACTATAAAATTTTCTTATTGTGAAGTAAGAAGAAGTGACCATTATAAAATTAAGTATCTTGTTCATCTTCACTACAAAGCCCCCACAGCTGAAAGGGCAAGCATGTTTGGTGGGATGTGGATTCTAACCAGTAACCCGAGGATTGCGATTTGAGCGCCCTAACCACCTGGCCATGCCAGGCCTCATTCAAAAAGAACAGGTATCAAATATTTCTTCATGCTAAAAAAGTATTAAAAGCTTTAACATAAAATTAATGCATAAAACACTGTCGAACTACACACTAAATAATCTTCTGCACATATGAATTATTACTGGAGGAGGATACCTGTGACTCGTTATTCAAGAAGGTCATGAAACAATGTCACTGTGTAAGATTAGTAGTAGGAGAGATCGTAAAAGTTAATTAAGATATTTAGTTTACTGTCTATTTGGAATGCATTTAACATAAACAAATACATACCCATACATAGTGTAAGAACACCTACTTGTACTTTTTCAAACAGCTTTCAATTACTTTTACTGCACCGTCTACAGATGGTTCTTCCTCAATAAGCTCATACACTCGTTCTCCAGCCTTTTCTACAGCATTTCTATCATAAGCTACCACAGCTCCTTTAAAATTATACATATTTTAAATATGATCCACATGATCTTAAAAGCATACAAACACCACATAACTTTTTACAATTAAATAACCACATCTAAGGTAGAAATAGCACACCACAGATCCTGTAATGAAACCAAATAACTTAATATTTCTTCTATAAGAAACATATTACTGCAGAATTGAGGACAAATATTACACAAATATTTCATAAAGTTGTCTTTTTTCTCCTCACTTTTGTAATTATGGAGTTTCACCCAGTACCAATGGTTTCAAATTTTAATTATGTAATAATGCATTTACATGATAGTTAACCTCAGCTTCCTAAAGAATGTGTGAATGAATTAATATTACAACAGTAAGAATTTGACAATTACTTTGAAATCTATGATTTTTTCTTTTTATTAAATCTAACTCAAGAGGACCTTAATGTTATTATTATTATTATGTAAGTGATTATTTTCATAAAAACTTAATATTTTTTAAATAGTTCAAAGTCATTAGAAAGCTAAAATTTTATATTTTAAGTTAAAATTTAAGAAACTGACTGGCCATGTACAGTTCTCCAACTCTGAGGAATTTACTGATTAAATAAAAACTGTTTTCTTTTACTTTAAGAGAAAATATTGAAACTTTTATACCAGAAAACGCAATTTGACCTAATGTTTTCTTCTACTAGTTCAAAATTCCAAAACTACACAATAAAATGCTCGTTATTAATATAATATAGAATAAATACATTTTATAATGATATTAAAATATTTTGATTGACACTTTGAACAATAATAATGAAATTTCAAATTTTAAAGCCTAATACTTTGCATCAGAACTAAATGAGCTAGACAATAAATTATACATCTTAGGATTTTGTTAGAGTTTCATAACTATTCCTACCTAGTAGTGAACATCTAATTATTTATTTCAAGTTTGCCCTTTTATAATTTTTCAAATTTCAACACTTAGACCATTATCTTATAATTTTAAATTATCATTATCTTTCGCTAAAATAATCAACTTTAAATTTTTCACCTGAGTTAACTATGAAATAACGAACATTTATATATTTGTAACTTTTATCAGGTTTTTTCGCATGAAGCAAACAAACTAATGAATCCTCAGCTGTTTTTATATAGAATATTATCATATGTTAATCCTGATTTCTTTAAATGAATATATTTGACAATTTTCAATCTTTTATTATGGCACAACGTTTTGGAAGACAATACTAATTAATTTTCAAATCAATAAACTTGGATTTAGAATGTGTGCACTTATGTTATACTGAATCTGCATATTTTATCCTAATGCTCTGGCATAAATCATCGGCTCAAGCCAACAGCATAAAGATGACTTGAAATCACTCGGTGTTAAATCTAATATTCATAGTTGTGTTAAATATATATCAAAAAGCTAAGATAAGATTTGAAATCTATATTTAACAAATAATGACACTAAAATATGTGCAATCTTTAAAATGTAACATGCAAAACTAAACAAAGAATCTTTTCTTATATAAAAACCTGAAATAAATATAAACACTTATTATTATATTATATTAGTATTATTATTATATAGTGTAATGTAGTCAATGTGTACAGAGCTTCAGATTATGGCAATTATATATTTTGTTTGCTATCCACTTTATTAAAATTCATTTATTTCATGTACATGCAGTTTTCACATCACACGTGATAATTTTTGCTCTCGATAACTCCTGTTCTGTGCCATTCCCCTGAGATAGTACCTGGTCTGCCCGTGGGAAACATAGCTGTAAAGGTAAATTTAGCACATGAAAATGGATGGCAGTTTTCTCCATTTGTAGATCAGATAACAATCTTCCTCAATTTTCTACTGGGAATGATCAGTCATGGAGGAAGTGCTAATTGCCCTGGGAAGGTATGAAGTTGTATTTTCAAATACATAAAATTATACTTTCTCAGACTGAAACAGTCTAACAGTTTTCAACTCAACAGATATAGATTGAGATTAAAAGCTTAGAGAGAATAAAGCAGCTACAATTCTACCGTAAAGGTGATCATCCTCTGTGCTAACATACACACTGGAGTGTTACTGACTACATTTTTTTTTTCACTGTGTGTTTATACTTTTGTCCAGTTCCTTTCTTTGCTCATACTCAGTTTCAGAGATATTCAAAATTATTTCACAGTATTTCCTAATCAAACCTCCAATTATATAGTATACCTATCTTACTCACTCTTGGGAAAATCAGTTACACCTGAAAATATGACACAGAGATAATCATATAATGGTATGTCTTTACAACAATCCATACTAATCTAAAGCAAATACCATCACCTGTTTCATATACAGAGAATAAAATATTGCTAATATAATTATTCTTAAAATTATAAAACTCAAAAATTAAATACAAAGTATTTTCTTTCATTCAAGCTAACATTGTTAACTGAAAGTTTAAATTACAAAGATAATTATTCTATTACATACTAATTGAACAGGAAAGATAGCTTTCATAAAATATACTTGTTGTTTATCAGAGAATTTACTTTTTCTATAGAACTTTGTTTTTTTACCTAACCTACATAAGCATGATTAAGTTGTATCTCATATTTATAAAATTGTTAATTCATTATACACTTCTAATTTAAAACATACTAAATTTTGTTAATGAAATTTTCTGTAGTAGGAAAGAGTCACAGAAACTATCTACTGTTTCATGGGACAGCTGTTTGTTCCTACTTTACCTTGTGTATGTAGGATTAATCTATAGTTGCCACAAAACTCGGATATTTTCAGATTCTTCTGATTTAATTTTCTAGTTGATTAAATAAAGAGAGAATATGAAACATAAGAGAATTTTTGGGATTATTATCAGGAATGATTTCTGGTCTGAGAGAGAAAGGATTTAAAAGTAAAGTGTTACCCTTGTTTTAGCAGTTCTATTTAAAGATAACTTTCATTTACTTTTATTTAAAAACAACTTATTTACCCCTTTTGTGAAAATAGTTTTGATTATTTTAACTTAATGTACAACAACAAGATACTTCAAGAGCTAGATGGTTAGCAGTTGTTCCAGCAAATCTTAAGTTTCGTGTCTAAATTGTTTGTTTTGGTTCATTGTAACACAGAGGCTTGTCTCTTTCCTTCCACCCACAACAAATCACTACTATTCCCCTGCCGACTAAGTTAATGAATCTCTATTTTTCGGGCATCGGGTAATTATGTGTGTGGTTACAATGAAGCAAGTCCTTCAAAAAACAAAACTAGCTCTAACATCACGTGTTTGTTTTTCATGTGTTATAAAATTATATAAAATGCTATGTTAAGAATTTAGCTGCAGACATAACAATACCTTCAGGGAGACAGTTGAGTAAGTAATCATGAGCAGCAATGATGTCCTCCTCCACCATGCTTTCCAAAGTCAGTCTAACCCTGTAATAGCTGTGGCCAAGTGCTGGATAGGAACCTATCATAACCTTGCCTTTGAACTTACTAACAGCAGCATTAAGCACAGGGGTAATGCTAACTTCATCCTTTTTTATATACATTTCCCTGTAGTGTTTACGGAGGTTTGGATTACTAAACAAGTACTAAATGAAAATAAGACAAAATCATCAATCACAAGGAAGTAGAAAAAATATCTTTGTTAAACAGACACTAAAGGAAAATTAGAATAGCATCTGTAAGTTATAAAATTCAGTTTGTAGAGAGTAACTTTAAAATAAGAAATCAACACAAAATAACTAAGTATCAAAGGCAAAATAAAATAAAATCACACTGAAAGTTTCAATGAAAAGAGTTTTACTAATACTAATACATTTACAATTAATAAAATTAATTATCACTTAATATCTTTAAGCAGCTTAATGCTATTACCTTATATATCATTGTAGATAATTATTTACAACCCACACACAGGTTGAATTTTCTCATTTCAATCAA
>NW_013668832.1:37359-51073 GCF_000517525.1 Limulus polyphemus
GTAAAATTGGATGCAGTTTAAAACGTCCTATGTATGAGATTATATACGGTACTAAATGACTTCCCAACATTTCTAAGACACTCTACTCATAATACAGTAATAATGTAGTAACATTGCATGCAGTTATGTATTTCACTAATGTAGTAATGATAATGTAAACCGGCTGTGCTTTGCCGTTTGCGTTGTGGGGGAAGCTGAGGCAGTCAGCCAATAGCAGCCCAGCCCATTGTTCGATGAAGACGTCAATAGATAAAAACTGCTCAAGAGAGTAAATACAGACATACCCTCGAAAAGCGCTTTTAGTCTCTATGACCTACAAAAACCCAGTTTACCGAGCATTCGTTTTTATGACGTTATGACGCTAGCCCGGTAGACCGTCATACGATGCGATAGGGTTAAGAAGCCTAACCCGCGAATATGCGGGGCCGCGAATGGGGAACCGCGAACAGGTGAGGGTATACTGTATATTATTGTAGATAATTATTTACAAACCACACACAGGTTGAATTTTCTCATTTCAATCAAATAAAGTTAACTATTTTTTCTTTAACTAACACTTCAAGACATTTTAAGTGTAATTCGAAGCCTTGAAAAAAACTGTTCATATAATTTTTTTCAATTTAAATAAATGACGACTAACTGATTTGATACTAGCCTTGTAGTACCATCACAGTGAACAAAGTTTAGACATTGTTGGCTTAGATGAAACAACATATAAATTCTATAAACAAAATATTTAAAAAATAAACAGTAATAGCTTTATTATCTGGTAGATGCCAGACCTATGCAGAGCCAAAAATTATGCAGAAATTATAGTTATGAAAGTGCTTCCCTTAAAATATTTTACAGGAAAAATGTTGACACCTTATTAATGTTCTAAAGTATAGCATTTATACATCATTTAAAAGAATAAGAGTTTTAAACAATAATAAAAAGCCTTAAACTGTAAAAAAAAAATATTAATACAATATTTCAAATGTGAATCACAGTACAGTTAGCTAACAATTGAAGCTTGCCAGCAAGAAAGAACATAAACAAAGCCACAGCAGTAACACTAAATTACAATAAACATTTGTCTTGGGGAATAATGAAATTTCCAGTTACAAGAGCCTCCTGGATACAATATTTCAAATGTGAATCACAGTACAGTTAGCTAACAACTGAAGCTTGCCAGCAAGAAAGAGCATAAACAAAGCCACAGCAGTAACACTAAATTACAATAAACATTTGTCTTGGGGAATAATGAAATTTCCAGTTACAAGAGCCTCCTGGACACAATATTTCAAATGTGAATCACAGTACAGTTAGTTAACAACTGAAGCTTGCCAGCAAGAAAGAGCATAAACAAAGCCACAGCAGTGACACTAAATTACCATAAACATTTGTCTTGGGGAATAATGAAATTTCCAGTTACAAGAGCCTCCTGGATACAATATTTCAAATGTGAATCACAGTACAGTTAGCTAACAACTGAAGCTTGCCAGCAAGAAAGAGCATAAACAAAGCCACAGCAGTATCACTAAATTACCATAAACATTTGTCTTGGGGAATAATGAAATTTCCAGTTACAAGAGCCTTCTGGATACAAAGATGCCGAATAACAAAGCTTTTACTGTAGTCATATTCTTAGGTATAAAACATCTCCACATCGGTTTTATGTAGCAAAAACTTTTTTCATGTTGAATTAATACCAGATAAATATCATATCTGACCAAAATAGTTTTTTACTATATATTTCTAGCTTTTCTGAAACTTAACTAAGCTTTTTTGCAGAAATGAGTGAAAGTAAAATTTTAAGTAATTTTGACTGTCAGAAATACAGTAATTATAAGTCCTTAAGTTTAACTGTTTTGTTACTGATAAATGGGAATTATAGGTGGATTAATAAAATAAAAAATTACAGCATAATTGCCAAAATATTATTGAATTTATAATTTTGATTATCTAACAACGAATTTATCAAAATATATTATTTTGAATATCAAGATGAAATCAACAATCTTTTTAAATGTGAAGTTACTATCTTCTTTAACTCTTTAAACCCACAATTTTTTCCGCATTCAGCCGGAATTATTTACATGGTGTCCTAATAAAATTACCAATCTACTTATAAAATATGGATAATAACATGGTTTGGAATAGTTTTCAGCCAAAGAGACATAAATGTTATTGGATGCTGTTTTTGGCTGAATGCTGGCAGCACCTGCTCGGGTTTAAGAACATAACTCTAGAATTACCAATAGGGTTTACATGGATTCACTGGCTTTTTAAACACATTTTATTAATTATTTATGCAGCAAACTACTTGCGAGTCCACGACATTGTTAGTTACAGGTTCATTACTGAAACAAGTCACAGAAAAATTGTAAACAAAAAATATACTATAGATATTTCAATTACTCCCACTAATTAGTGCTGGGGTTCCCAATGTAATTTACATAGAAAATCAGCTTAATGAGTTTTTTGTTGTAATAGACAAAAACATAAAATTACTAAATACGATGTAATGCATGAATCCCATGGTAGTGAACAATACAAAAATTTGAGTGTGAGGTAAAGTTTGAAGAGATTTGTTGAAATAGTCATGAGTCACAGCAATTTTGTATTTCACTGTTATAAAGAATTTCTGATGGCATTTACTACTGAGCTTTAAGATAAAATGGCTTGATTTTAAAGAGGAAAAATTACTTGTATTTTTAAAGCCATCTGTTAAGTGCAACACAACAAATACTAATTTAGTAATGTCTAATATTTTACATGGATGTGAGAATAGACGGGTGTAGAGGGTAAGGCCACAGTAATTCGCTGAGGAAGTGATATATATATATATATATACTACATGAAACCTTCGGGTTGTATGATGTTCAGCACTCACAACTTCAAAATCATTCCTACATTTATGTTTTTTTACAATGAAAAGGAAATGGTATTTTATTAAATGAAAACAAAAATTGGTGATGGAAGTAAGAACGAACAAAATTCAATTAAATTATACTGTATTTTTCAACAAAAGGTTTCATTTAAACAATATTACTATTAGTAAGAACCTGTAAGCTATTACTAAGTACAATAATTTACTTGTACATGTTCAGTACAGATAAACTTCCTTTGCTCATTCAAAAATACACTAACAGCAACTTTCACAGTAGACAAGTTATGATTTTAATAATTACAAGTTTCAAAACATACTATCACTGAAAACAATGACAAAATTATTCAACAGAAGGAAAACAGCTGAAGCACTACTCATAAAAGTCACCAAACCCAATGCTAAATAAATATCCATGAACAATTCCTCTTTATTTATATTAATATTTCATCCCCCTTATTTTACTGGAAAAAGCTAATTTAATAACACCTACAAAACTTGTCTTCACCATCACAAATCTGTAATATTTTCTGGAATTCAACTCCCTTTTCAAATGAATCTCTTACTCTTTTGACTATGGGTTGAAATGTTGTAATTATTAAAATCAGAACTAGCCTACTGTAAAAGTTGCTTTTATTGTATTTTTGACTTAATTATTCAGTTAAATAACCATTTCTTTGTTCATGTTTCTGTTAAATGATTATCAATTTTGTATGTTAGAGTACAAACTATATAGTTTAGAAAAGGAGATATGAGCATGTTACCTGAAACACGTCAAAAGCACCTTCCAGCAAAGTAGGGACACCGGGAAAGACATAAACGTTCTTTACAGATACCAATGGAAACTTGGTTTGTTTCCCAGTCTTCTTATCTTCACCAAAGTTCAATTTTGCTGATGATGGAATCTAAATGAATGAGATTTGGGGAGAAACTTAATGTATAATAAATAGAAATATCACAGTAATGCTACAAAAAATAATATTAAAAGAAAGAATCAACAGGCAGAGTGAACAAGGCTGAGTGAGTAACAAGCCTACTAACTGCATGGTAGCTGCACTACTAATCCTATAATAAATGTATACATAAGCACATTTACATGCATCTGTTACTGCTCTAAGTGTTGTATTAAGGATAACTGCATTGCAATAACTAAGCTTATAATATTTTACACCTGGATTACTTAATTGTTACTTACAATAGCTTGTTATACTGTGATGTGTTACTGTGGTATATAAAACACACCAAGTATTGGTATTTTCTTGTAAAATTACAGTATATATATATTTTTAATTTATTCTTTATACATGCAGATTTCACATAACATGTGGTAGAGAAAGGCATCTCTTTCTAGCTGCCTTTGTTCCTTTGTTACTCCCAAAGAGATAATACCTGTCTGCCCATGTATGTTCGAGTATTGCTGTAATACTGTTACTTGTGCAAGAACATAAACAGCAGCACTTAAGTCTGAGTTGAGACCTTTTTGGCTTCCATTTCATAGTTCAGTAATTTTACTTTTTTTATGTTGGTTGTCCAAAAAATAATTCCTGATTCTTTCAAAAATGCATTTTAGAACATAAAAATATATCAGACATGATAACAGAACATCCCAAAACTACTATAATTTATGTGGCTTCTAACTAAGCTAAAAGTCATATAAAAATAATTCCACTACTGTTTAAAGCAACAGCTTCAGTCAACACAAGTCAAAATTTTCTTGCAAACTATTGTCTGTAACAGCCCAAACTAAACAAATGAATGCAAGAGGCCCATAAATTTAAAATTGCACTTTCTATTGGTTGTAAACATGTCCATAAAATAAAGAAATATTATTTAGATAAATTCATTCAGGGCTATGATGGAAGAGAGGAGCTTCACTGGGAGTAAATGTATTTATATGTCAGCACTGAGAATGTGGGAGGTTTACATTTTATCTGTCTTGCCAATATCTTTAGTTTCTCATTGGTTGTTAAACTCTAAAACCAATATAAGAGATTAAGAAAATCTAAAAAGTGGAAAACAGAGACAAGTCCTGGGACACAGAGAAATGAAGAGTGAGAATATATTTAAATATTTCCTTTTGAAATTAAAACTTAGATAATATAAAACTTTGAATTACAAACTATGTTTTGATGCCAAGTTTACTGACATACACTGATAAGATTTTAATTAAATTTTGAGTGTAACTCTGTAAGAAGTTTGTGACATGCACATTTTGAACCACTATATCCATTATATACATAGCGTTAAAATGTAGGAAAAACAACATTGTTTTCCATCTTCATGATATGAAGGGTGAAAATCCTGTACTTGCTTGTGGGACTTCTCAATAAGCAAATAATACTGCCTGCAAGTACCAGTCTCAATCACGTGGTTTCTCTTGGCACGTCTTCTTTAGCATGCTCTTTAAAACTCCATTGACTCTCTCACAAAGTCCATGACATTTAGGCTTATATTAACAATTAGGCCTTTCACTCCTATGGCAGTTAACTTTTCTTTTGCCAAACTTCTACTTCCCGATTTTAATTTCTTGTCTGCTCTGTCTGTCTGCTGTTCTCGCTCGTCTCACACTATTTATAATTTATCACTTAATCGTCTGCTCTGTCTGTCTGCTGTTCCCGCTCGTCTCACACTATTTATATATTTATCACTTAATCGTCTGCTCTGTCTGTCTGCTGTTCCCGCTCGTCTCACACTATTCATATATTTATCACTTAATCGTCTGCTTGCCTTCTATAAATCTCTATACCCTTAACATCAGTAAATTTCATGCAACGTTCGATAGCCTCAACATCAATTAATTATAAACACAACTTCCAACAATTGTCTGCTTTTAACTCTCTTATTATAAAAAAACTAATCAATCATAAAATATTCATTCACAAAATAAATTAATCAATAATACCTACACTAAACAGTTTTTTATATCATGATAATTGTAATTGTACAGTATGCTTTAAAGTAATTTATAGCATATAGCAGAGTTATGGTGGATAATTAATCAGATGAACTTGAAAGCAACTGAACTAGTACAAAAAAACTAGTAGAAAAAAAAAGTGAGTAAATTAAACAGAATATAAGAAACTGGAACCTACAGAATAAAAAAACAAAAAGGTATGCCATTATTAGTTTATTGGATGACTTCCTATGGTACCAAAACAGTAGAATACACTTATTAAAAGAGAAGATTCTTAAGGTCGGACAGTGAGGATACTGGAACAAAAGTATATGATTCAGCTAGTAGTGCTATTGGACTAACAGAGACCACAGGTTGACCATTAAAACTACTGGACCAAGAATCTATAAAGGTTTGTCAGTACATGAAGACCTAAGGGACTACCAGAGTCTACAGACTGGCTATTAAAATAACACTGAGCTAGTTGAACCTAGAGATAAACAAGTAGCTTTTACAGGTTGTTCAACTGGAATATTACACTAGCACACCATATGAAACGACCAGTAAGACTAATGGATCAATGGAGCCTACATATTGATCATTTGAATCTATGATTCAACAAGAAGGGTTACTGGATCAGTGAACTCACTGGATCTACCAGATATAGTATTGGACCATTATAGCCTATAGGTCAGTGAGTAGCAATACCACAGTTACTGAGCCGATAGTTCACCGGTGGTTCCAAAAGTTTGGCCAACAAAAACAACAACTGACCAATTATCAGGGTAAATTGGAAACTAAATGTCATTAATTGACCAGAATTTCAAACAAAACTAACAGTATTAAGGAAAGTGATATAATGCACTTTCCCATAACTCTTAAAGACAAAAAATTTTGCTACTTCAAAACCTGGTACTAAATGTTCATTAGAACCAAACCACTATACAAACAGTAAATACATTGGATTCCAGCATTTCATTTTTATTTTTATATAATTTCTGTTCAACTTTCTGAATACCCATTATAAAATTGTGAGAATTTTTTAGTCACTACAAAACTTCAGTAACATATTTTATAAATTGAGATTTCATGCAATTATAAAACTTTGGCAAGTAATAAGCGCTTTCAGACAAATGAAATACTAACAAAGGACTAGAGATGAACCCAGCCAGAAAAAACTTCTTAAATCATAAAAATACATTAAACCTAACTATAAAATTGAATAACAGAGTAAAAAGGGTAAATAATAATCAGATCTGTAAAAGTTGACTCAAAGGACTACAGTAATTAGTAATATTTCTAAGGCAAACACAAACTAATTAATGCACAATCAGATCCAGAATGACAAAATTTCTTACATAATTTTTAAGTACGCTAGTTCTGAAAGTGTACACAATAAAAGTGTGGAGCTAAAAAAACATTTAAATAAAGCCCCATAGTTATGTTCCAGGTCTCCAGATTATTAAAAGTACCAGTTAGATAATATATTGAAAATAGTCACATTAATATGAAGAAGCTAGCCAGTAGTGGTAAATTTCTAGAAAGTTTTGTGCCAGTATTCAGTAGACCTGTATGCCATCCTCAAGAAGCTCATGAAATAAATGCTGTGAGTGGCTCAGGGGCCTTTGATAATAGAGTAAAGGCCCCTCTGGGTAAAAGATAATATCGGCAAAACATAGGAAGCTATTTCATCACTGACTGTTATATGCTTACTATTCTTTAAACATCTACCATGTTTACTGAAAATTTATTAGTAAACTAGAAAACCAATTGATTACACAAAGTTTCTAATTTTAAGTTTCAACCAACGTAACAGATAACCATCAAAATTTGGGTATCACCAAATTAAGCAATAGATCTACATCCACAAAAAAAATACTATTCCTTAGAAGTTTTTAATCATTTATAGAAAGCTGAAGGAGTGATTTACATAAAGGTTAAAAAAATCAGTAATATTAACCTTTTCCAGACCAGATGAGTGTCAATGATATCCTATTAATTTTTTATCCATAAAGTGGAAATACTTTAAAAAATTGTATGAAACTTCATACACACCTTAATAAATAGTATCTAGTTTTGGCTAAAAAAAACTTTAATATAATTTGATATAATATTTTTATCATTCTTAGGTTGTGAAATTTCCCAACCACTTTGTTGTGAGATACTGTTATGGAAAAAAAATATTTAATATTTCCTTTTGCCATAGAATTTAATTCTGTTACATTGTAGATTAGAAATTCCCACTTCATATATCCACTCAGTTGCAATTGGTTTGTTTGTTTGTAATTAAGTATAAAGCTACATGATGGGCTATCTGTGCTCTGCTCACCAAGGGTATCGAAACCCAGATTCTAGCGTTGTAAGTCCACAGTTTCAATTGGACTGATAGTTAATAAAATTTGTTTACATATTTTATTTTGCCAATCATGAACCCACTTCCAACTATAAATCATAACAAACATGACAAAAATTGACAAAGATTTATTGGTGACCTAGGACTTTTCAGAATGGCATCATCATTAACCTTTGTCAAGCTGAATATCATGATTTTTACTAACAATATTCTTTGTCAAGATCACTTTTGAATAAAGTTTCTTTTAAAAAACAATAAGTCCTGTTATTTACATACATTGTTCAAAAACTATCGTTCATAAATCTTCTAATTTCCTATTAGATTACTCTGTTCATCCACGCAGGAACAATGTCTAGTAACTTTCTCGAGAAATCATAAATTACTCTTAAAACCATTTCATTTACCCTACTTTGATATAATACTTTATAACCTGCTCTATCCAATCGCACTTGAATGTTGTCTATTGCTATTTTCAAAGCTGTGCTTCAATAATAATTATTCAGACTACATTCTGTGAGGTCATAAAAAGATGGAAATGAAGGCCTATACTAATGTAACAAAAACACCAACTGAGGAGGAAAATCACATGAGAAACAAGACAAGAGTAAATTTACTCTCAAGGGATGATAATTTCTTTGAAATTTTAACCTATACTTTGGGATGGGTAGAAAAATTCAAAAAGATCTATACAAAAGTGTTGTTTGCAGTTAAGATTCAGAGCTGTGCAGAAAAGATGGTTGTACCATTTTCTTCATTTTTTCTTTGTAAATTAAACAAGTGTTGCAATATGACAGAGTATACACATAAAAGTATTTTTCAGTTAAAAAACTGATGAAATAATTATTATTTTTATTGAAATTCTGAAATATGATGTGTAGCTGTACATCTTAAGGGTGCTCATTAGTTATGATAGGGTTAAAACAAAAGCTTTTACTTGCACCAAATCCATCAAATCATACATGGTTAATTTTTACATAATGTTAATTAACATATGTATACACACAATGTATGTAAATAATACACAGCTTTTTCACAAGTTAGTTTAACACTTACATGGGCAAGCTTCATTGCAGGAGCATGGCACGAAAGGTTTTTCCCAAAATATTCTTTACACAAATTCACCAAGATGGGGTGTGGATAGACTTGCTCATTAAAAGCTGCAGCAACTCCTATTAACAATATATATATATATATATTTTTTAATTTGCATACTCCCACAAGATCATTTTATTACACTTTCATAAAGGATTCTTATAATGATACTCACAGTGGAAAACAAATGGATTGTTCTAAGTTAAAGAAAAATTCAAAAGAAATACTCCTTATTGGACTGATAGAAAATATTTTTTTTTTATTACAAGGTGTTACAATAAGTTTCTTTCTTTCTGCCATCTTGAAACTTGTCTGGTCATAATTTCATTTCTCAGTGAATTACCTATGTTCACAAGATACCCTCTTACATTAAGAAGTGTCAACATGTAGCAACATAAGCAGTAAGACCTTCAACCAACTGCCGAATTTTTCCCTACAGATAATTTTATGAAGGGAGGAATGAGAGGAAATATACCACACTACTGATAGGTGATTACTCTAATTCGATAACAGCTCTAGAACTATACATTTGAATTACAACTTGACTGTGAGTTGGAAAGAAGTTAGCTACCCTACACTCATATAGTAAATAATAAAGAAAAATACTATAAATTAAGCAGGAAACAGTATCCTTTGGAGCAGGAAAAAAAAGAGATGACATATTGAACTATATATTAAAAACATCTAGTTTGGATATCCCAGTATTATGTAAAATCACTGAGGCCTATTCCATCTTGAAATGAAAAACAATCAAAAACTGTTTTAGCCTCAACTGGTTGCCAATATCTTGTTTTTTTTTATGGAAAGAAAATTGGATGAGTAAAATCTTTAAAACTATCAGTCACATTGTCTACAGCTTTGTTTTGTTCATAAGCCTCATGCAAATAGATTAAAGAGACCTCTACAAACTAGACTGGAGGGATGAAAAAATATGTATAAATCAGCAAACAACAAGGCATAGAGACCCAGTGAAGGAGAGTACATAAACTAGAAACAGAAACAAAAAAGCACATACAGGATCATAAGAAAACATTTAGTCACTCGCAGATCCAAACCTCACACAGTATGTGAGAATGATATGATATAGAAATCTCAACAGGCTGTTTGGTTTGGACTAAGCATGTGGAAAACTACAAACAAACCCAGAAATCATATGCAGATGCACAAACTCTTAATCTACCTAGATACAAACCTAAAACATGTATATGCAGGCAGGGGCAACAAGTATAAGAGGCTTGGGAAGGCTAAGTCTTCCCAAATTGGTGAAGAGAGATAGTTCATCTCTGACTGTCCAAAGCGAAATCCCCCATGAACAACTGTCATGGACAAACAAACAGCCTCCCCAAATAAAATGTTCTTTACAGAGCATTTTTCTCACAAACTCAAACATATCATAAAGTATATGTGACAGAATAGTCTACCCAAACAAAAAACTTGCATGCTGTCTATGTATGCAGGCTAGTTTGAATGAAAATTTAAATGGAATAAGTCAGCCAAACTCAAACCAGAATGCCAGGAAAGTATTAAGTCTACCCCCTAAAAAAAAAGCTCAAGGCAAGTATTAGTAATCCTGGATTGCTATGTTCAACTCCTTATGTTTCAGTACTGAATCATTATGAATATCAAAGCAATGCCTGAGCTTTCAATTTTTCTAAACTAATGTCTTAAAAACAGAACATCACATTTATAAGTCAGTATGCTAAGATTCAACTATTTAAAATATGTGAAAAAAGAAGAAAAATAAAAATAGAAGATGAAACCAAACACAATAAACATATTTGATTTTAACTAATACTGACTGGTCATACTCTTTTCGCTGTCTTAGTTGCTGAATATAATTGTGTTTGAAGGTATGCTATGACAATACAAAACAATTTCCACAAGTTTCTAACTTAATGTAAATATTTATCTTTATTCCAAAGTATCACAGTACACTTATTCTAAAATAGTTCACCTTCAAATGTGAGATCATCATGAGTTGGACCAATTCCACCTGATGTGATAACAAATGAGTACTTTTGAGAATGGGTTGCAACTTCTTCTGCTATGGCTTCTATTTCATCTCTTATTACTGAAATCTGAAGAAAATTACTTCTTCAGCATTTAGTAATTTACTCACAGAAATAAATAATGAGGATTAATATATGCCTCTTTAAAAAAATTCAAGAGAGTTGACTCTTATCAAAGTACTGTGTCAGTATGAAACTTTTGTCTAGAATGCTGAAAATCATAATGGTGACTACATAAAAATATTGTATAAGCTTAAATTCTGAAACAACACTTTTAAAATTGTGCCTAGTTTCTGGATATCCTAGTAGAAGTATATATCATAGTTTCAGATACTTTACATAAATATTAAAAGATACAAGTTCATTTTCACATAAAATATTTATGTACCGTAAATATCTTTAGAATTTATTACATAGACTGACATTACAATATATGTTCTATGCAGCATATGTAATAGTTTGAGAAAAATAAACTGTATTAGATAATAATTTACTTTAGTAATAGCTTTCTTTCAAAACATCTTTTACAACAAAAAATAAAAGGAAAATTGAATGGAAAACTGAATGAGACACAACCATAAGGTACAAGACTTTACAATGAGACACAAAATACATTATGCCTAACTTTACAATGAAACACAACCACAGGGTACCAAACTTTACAATGAGACAAACACAGGATGCCAAACTTTACAATGAGACACAACCACATTATGCCCAAATTTACAATGAGACACAAACACGGGATGCCAAACTTTACAATGAGACACAAATATAGGTTGGCAAATTTTACAATGAGACAAATCCCCTAGGAAGTCAAACTTTACAATGAGACACAACCACAGGGTGCCAAACTTTACAATGAGACAACAGTATGATTCTAAACTTTACAATGAGACACAGCCATAGGTTGTCAAATGACATAAGCACAAGTTTATAGCATACAACTATTATTGTTATTATTATTACAAAATCTCTATTTACCAAAAAAAAAGCTTTAACATATAAGAAAATCAAATTAAATGCACCGAAATAATATTCCATGCAAGTATTGGTAAGTACTATGTACCTATTTTTATAGAATTTTAAGAATGCACATATAAAAATCCTGACTAACATATTTTCATAGATACGTTACAGCACACTTACATTTCACATATTACATTTTGTTAGTTCATCTGTTATGAAAATACTGCAGAAAAAAACTATTTCATCAATATTTAGACAGTGCAGAGTATACTACTTACCTACTCAGATATATATATAAAAAACGTAAAAGTTTATAATTAATTTTCTGAAGAGCTAAAACTTCACGTTCTATAAAAAAACCTGAATATTCTAGAACAAATAAGCACGATCAAAAAGGTGCCATATTCTATATTTAAGAAAAAATACTCCAGCAACAGGAGATGTTACAAATAGTCTAAGCAGATTTCATAAAATCATTGAGGTAATTGAATATGAAAGAACAAGAAATTAAAAGTCAAAAGGCTACAAAAAGCAAAAATTTCTATGTAAATAGACCTTCACATGTAATAATGAGGTGTGTAAAGGAATTAAAAACAACTCACCAGTGGGAAATGGCACCCCTTCTGAACTCCTCTTTGCCCTTTGTAATATGTTGCCAAAACATTGGAGGGGTTCCAAAAGAAATACAGAAATACAGAGATGATGGGATCCTCTGGTGCAGAGTGGCTAGGGCATGAGTTCAACCTCAACCAACACCTGGTGGCATCTGGAATTGTACATCAAGTAAGTGGTAGAAAGAGGGTTCTCTAACTTTCACCTTTCCCAATGCTGCCTGGTTTTGAACTGGTGATGAACACCCACCTGGGCTCTTCTCCTTCCTACCATCTGCCAATGTTGGCTTCCAGTGGATCTGGTATTGGTTGTGTTGGAGGTGCACACATGCTGAGACAGGTTCTTGGCATGAGAGCCCCTCTTTCCTGCTGGTAATAATTTTTCATTTTGTCTACTAGTCTGTGGTAGGAGGAAAGTACCCAACCTTACACAAGTGGGAAGTCATGTGTCCCACCAGCTACAACCAAAACCAGACAGTAGGAAGAGAGACCAAAAGTTTGGGGTTGCATCTCCAGTCTAAAACCTGGTGGCATTGGGAATTTATCATCCAGTATGTAGCAGAAGTAGGGTACCAGCCAAACACAGGTGAGGACTTGTGTGGCTAGACCATTTCCAACCAACACCCAATCCACGAAAACCTACATCCAGAGGATTGTAGGAAAGAGGATGTTTCATCCAGAGGGGAAAACTGCAATATATATATATATGGCAGAGTGCTACATCCAACACCTGGTGGCATCTGGAATTGTACATCAGGTCTGCAGTAGGAAGGGGCATCCTGCAATTGAAACCCACAAAATGCTACTGCCCTACTTTCAAACTGAGTGGTATTGCGCACACTGCACAGAATGCCCCATCTCAATGGTGAGCATAAAATGACCTTGTGATGTGTTATTTTGTTTCTTTTTCTACATTTT
>NW_013668832.1:52005-62355 GCF_000517525.1 Limulus polyphemus
TCATCATCACCCACTGCCATCTCTTGGGCTACTCTTTTACCCATGATTAGTGGGATTGACCATCACATTATAACACTCCCATGATTAAAAGAGCAAGCATGTTTTGATGACATGGGGATTGAAACCCAAGACCCTTAGATTGCAATTCAAGCATCCTAACCACTTGGCCATGCCAGGCCAGCAGCTAAGAACTGGTAAGTGGTAAGGACTCCCATACTCCACCAGAAAAAGGAGGAAATAATGCATCGGAGAGTCTGGAGGAATGCAGTACCAAAGATAGTGCAATGGGTGACCTCAATACCCTATATTGAAAAGCAGAGCAATCATATTGACAGAGTGCATCATCCATCACCTTGCAGTGTCTGGAATTGTACATCAGGTTCATAATAGGGTGAGCATCAAATGCTATGGATCATCAGAGATGGGCAGCGATCCTTGTCTGCTTTATTCATGGTAGTTCATGAGTGTATGGTCCGAGATGAACATATTTATGAAGCAAAATACCTCAAGTTACACCTACGAGTGGTTCAGCAGAATGCCCCATCTCAATGGTGAGCATAAAATGACCTTGTGATGTGTTATTTTGTTTCTTTTTCTACATTTTATATCAATGCATAGAGGACATATTGGACAGAGTTGATCAACCAACACCTACCTGGTGGCATCCGGATTGATAAATCAGATCCATGATAGAAAGAGTCTCATCATCACAGTCAACTAGCATATTCACAGGTCATACAGTGCAGATTTAAGACTAAGTATACCTGGTCAGGCAACACTTGCCACAGAGTGAAATCCAAATATATGATAAAGGCCTCTGGAAATAAAAAGAAATATGAATGGAGTACTTAACACCACATATACAGTCACAGCACTAATGATGTCTGCCAAGGGAAGATCAAAATGTGCAACCAGGGACATGGTGAGATGACGAATCTGATGGGAAGAAAACATGAAAAAGGTGACAATCATCAAGTGAAAAGGAAGAAAATGCCAGGTAAATGAACTAGAGAATTCAACCAAGAAGGGTGATGGAAAAAGGTCAAGAAAGAGGTGAGGATTTCACGGAGGAGACAAACAGGTTTGGGAACCACGGAAGAGAGCAGTACATGTCATATTCTTTTGGAGAGCCCTGACATGACAAAGGAGGTGGTGGGGGTTGGAAGGTCCATGAAGTGATGGCTCTGGTCTGTTGGGAGTTGACTACTTTCATTTAACAATCAGAACACACTGATGATTGTCCTAACAAGGTTTACAGTGATCTTTAAGTTTTGGATTTGGACAGCCTTTTTCCCTCCCATCCTGAATATGGGTCTTAGTCACGTGTCATTTCTGGGCAAGTCCTTTTTCCTCTTTGCTGGATTTGTTATTCAGGTATGTTATGTTCTGTACTTATCTTCCATTTCCTATGTTCCACCCCTATCCTTCTCAAATGAAAAATCATGGTTTCAACCTGTTAGACAAGGTCAGGAATGCCATAGTAAGAGCAGTCATAGTCATCACCACCCAAAGCACTGACACAGTAAGAGGAGTTGTAGTTGTGACCATCCAAAGCTGCAAGTGCATAACTCCCGAAATTGAAAGAGGAGAGTAGATAAAATAAAAAACTGTAACTCTCCAAGAAACATAATAAAAATGTAAAATAACAAATTAACTGAATGACAAATTCAGAAAAGTAAAAACATGTGGATAGTTAATTAAACTGTGAGTGAAAAACATGTCTAATCAGTAGGACTGCCAATCGAGAAGTGATTAACATATGCATCATTAGAGAGGGCGTAGTTAAGATACAGGTAGTGTCGCACTCCTATTGGTGGAGGGTTACTGCATGATCATTTGCATGTTAGTATGCAGTAATAAGTGGGAGTAACATAGCTAGTGATGATGAAAATTTGTGCCGATAGGAGCAGTACAAGTCAAGAAAGCTTTTTTGTGAGTGGATGTAAGATATTGTATAAGAATTGCATATACAATCAGCTTTTCTCAATTACACTATAGTACTTAAACATGTAAAAGAAAGACCATTCCTCACCCTTTGAACTTCTACTCCTACTTCTCTTAATCTCTGGCACAGGAAAACAGAATTTGTATCTTTTGTCAGTCCTTTTAATATTTCATCACCTATAACTAAAAATATAAAACACAAGTCTCAATATCATTATAAAGGAACTATAATCCAATAACCATAATGCATCAAAACAAAAGGTGATTCAACTCTTCAGTGTTAATACCTATTATTTTAACAAATCCACAACTACTCACCTCATAGTGTGAGAAGAGGTATATTTTGAAAGTACAATTTTACCCCTTTGAGCTTAAACCTGAAGACAGGTCTCCCTTATTTCTGACCACTGTATTCAATCCCATTTATCTATCTGGAAGTTTCTCATTTGTAGGACTTTAATTGCAAGGAAAAATTCAAACAAGTAATGTCAGGGAGATTATGGTAACAAACAAAATAACTATTATAGCTAAGTATATATATATATAAAGGAATAGTGTTATGGTTCCACTGAAATTGTAACCTTACTTACAGTCCCTTTTTCCAGAGGATATATACCATCCATTCATTAAATACTAATTAGTTGAATGTGATTATAATTATATTGTGGAGTTATTGTATCACTGATGGATTTAAAAATTTATACTATTTTTATCAATGTAAAGGATTTTATTTAATGGTCTACCAATACATTTAAAAAATATAAATTAAAACCACATAATATTAGGTGAGGGATACTCTCAAGCCATTATCATATTCTTCACATTAGAGTAAGCTGTGTAGCAGCCGTATCATGCTCTAAGAAGTCATGCATAAGAAGTGCAGTTATGAATATAATTAAGTTGACAATTAAATATTCAGTTACTTAAATGTAATGAACTTTGACACCACTTAATGAATTTGAGTTTATTGTGATTTTCTTGTGAGCTGATTGGATGACCAAATTCTACACCTGAAAGACTGTAGTATTGGAGATGTCACAACAGTAAAATAAGCAATCTATAGTCTATTGTGTATTAATAAATAGAGAATTATTACTATTATTACACCCAACTTTATCGTTATTAAGAGGACGAGGCATACGTTCTTATACAGAATCTGCTAAACTGTCTAATGCTCAATTTTAAATGATTAGTCAGACCACAAACTATTATTTTATCTACATTAAAGACAAATGTAAGGCTTTGAAGTATTTATGTTTGGGCCTGTCCAAGATAATAACTACTATCTCTTCTATACCCACAACAAAAGCATTATTTTGTTCAGCACATTTTCATCTGTTGCCAATAGATTTTCCAAACACACTGTTTATGAAAATTACAAGTCAACTTAGTTTCTTTGCTGTAAGTATATGCTTAATGTAAATTTATAAAAAGGAAACATACTTATGATTCCAGCTGTGACTTCTGATTTCTGAATGCAGACATTACATAAAAATCTCTGGATAACATCAGAGTTGAGGACACAATAACTGTGTCTAAACTTTGGCTGCCTAATGGGGTAACTCTTGGAACCTAAAGGTCTTAGTAGCAACAGAGATCTCCTCAACACCATATCCTATGGATCTGGTTGGGTTACATAAAAACAGAAAGAAAACAAGTCACTTATTTCACCACTTTTCCAGCAATATCATACCTGAACTGCTAAACTTTGAAAGTTGACTGTCTGAAGTTCATGGTAACATTTTACATTTATATATACAGATGTCTTTTACCTACAAAATAAAAAAATTAAGTCAGAAATTAGTTACTTATTCAATTATGCTAAATAAACAATGTGATTTGTTGAAAATATATTTATGCTAAATATCACACACAGAGTGAATAATTATGTAACTTCAATGATTCTATTAAGGTAAATAAACAATATGACTTATTACTTAAAAGATTCTATTATAAAATATCACAATGAATAATTATTTAAGTTCCCTATACACTTTTCTCAAACAAGCAAAAGTGCCCATTTCCAGTGATGGGAAAAGTTAAAGCTAATCCATAAATTTAAATTATTTCATGGACTTTGAAAAGCTTAAATGTGTTGCACTCTTGGTTTCACTCAGAGACAAAGCTCTGAACTACTTATACTGCCAAACACGAAAAGTAATTGTAGCATTTCAGTCATGCTAAGAGCCACTCAACAATAATATATGGTAAATCTACATGTTTATTCTTTAATTCTTTAGGCTATGTCACATTTGAAATGTGAATGATAGTGTGATTAATTCCTCACACTTTATTGTATAATATCCTTGTAAAATAAAATTTGGTATTATCAACATTATTCATGCCCATTTTCCCATCATTTCAAGATTGAATGTTGAGCTTTGCATGCATGCGCAGCTTTTTAAAACAGAAGAAAGATGAGTGCTTGGACAGAGAGCATGGTTCACAATATATATATATAAAAATATAAAACTTAGTTTAAGAAACATGCAAAGGCCTCTACGGGTACACGAATCAAGCAGTCAAACACATCATTCATCACATTATGAAACAGCCATCCAAGATTCAGTATTTCACACATTTCACCTTACTAATTGGAATCACTAAAATAGGTATTATTTTTTCTTCTCCTTAAAAGTTGACTACAGTCACTCATTTTGGATCATGTTCAAAATTTTGTAAGATCAAATGGTGAATTTATAATCTCTGCAGTTAAGCTTATGAAATGCTCAACAAAAATTTACTTAACATAGACATAATGATTACTTCAAAAACAGGGTACTATACTGTATTCATTCCAACGCCATACAAAAAAAGGATTAATTTTGAAAAATTGCATTAAACTAGAAGTTATAATTTTCCAGAATGAAAATGTATTTCTGATAGGTACTTCCCTCTTCTCACACTTCCCACCCATCTTCCCAACAATCTTCCGGTGCTCACATCTTCTGCCAAACTTCAAAGTGATAGTTCGGTAGTGATGCGTAGAGGGATAAGGTACTCTCCTTCTGCTCACAAGATTAGCTAGAATCCCACATTAAAATGGATGAGGGACCAGTGCAAGGGAAGCACAGGCATATCCTCCAGAAGCATCTAGAAGACACCCCCTGAAATGAGGGTAACAGATCTGATGATCTGAGGAGTGGCACAGCACCACATCTGAGCCAGGTATCTCTTTGCCAGGAACATCAATATGACCAGGAGGGGTGAACTGCATATGTGCATCTCAACTCTGGGAATTAGTTACTCCTCTGGAGGATCTTGTAACCCCCTCTACACCAGTAGAACATCACTGCCCTATTCTGAACTGGATGGTTATAGCCATCTCTGTGGAACCCAGCAGGCTTGTAACTGGTAAGGACTCCTGTACTATACTGGAAGAAAAGGGGGAAAAGGTACAGTGAAGAGTCCAGAGGGTGATCACGAAACCCTATTTTAAAAGCAGACCACACTGATTTATTCAACCTAGGCATGGCAGGGAGAGAGCAGCAATTTCCTTCTGCTTTATCCATGCCATCCATGAGTAGTACAGTCCTGGAGGGGGCATATTATGATGCAATTACCATGAGAAATTTACACTCTAGTGATTTTGTGAAACACCCCCCATCTCAAGGGTGATTGTACATAGCCATGGAAAATGTATAAGAATCAACATGGCTTACAGTGCAGATCTGATAGTAAGATGTCTGCAAATGGTTACAGCCATCTAAAAGGAACCCATTTTGAGTATAGGCAGAATACCAGTTGATAGGGTGAAGATCGATGATCATTTCTCAATTAGGTTTGACGTTTTACTACATATAGAGATAAGGAATAATGAGATTTTTGTTACAAATTTCAAAAGAAAAGAAAACTTTGAAGAGATTCAACAAGAATTATCTCTTGTGAATTTGGCAACTGAATTTATTGGAGATACTAAAAAAATATGGAAGGATTTTAGAGATAACTTTTTAAATGTTAAAGATATACAGATTCATTTTTAGAAAAAATGTGACTGTAAGTAAAAGACCAAGTTGGCTTACAAAAGATATAAATGATTCATATATACATACAGTGCCTTGCTAAAGTCTTCACTTCAGGTAATACAGTTAAAATCTGTACAGATTGTACTACAGTACAACTAGGCTACTAACTAGTGGCATTGTAAACTAGTATAACTAGTTGTTCATGTGAATGGGAGGGTTAAATCTAGGTAATAAAGAAAAGGGTAAAAAAGACCATAGAAAAAAAATTCAATTGGAAAAAGACAAATAAAATTACACAAACAGCTAAAAAGTCAAACATGTATTTTAGGAAAACAGTATTAATAACAGTTATGCCAAGTCAAAGCCAATTATTGAAACCATGTTAACCAATGAAGTTAATAATTAAGCTGTTATAAATAGTTTTTTAACCAATGGCTTCTCATTATTGTTCAACACTTGCTACTAAACCCTACTGTTAAGTTTATCCCTTCTTATAATCTGTTTACTTTGTATATCTATATAATTTTTTTTTTTTTTTGCTTTTTTCACCTGATTGTGTAATTTTCTTTGGTTTTTTTTACTTTTGTCCTTTTTCCATAGTCTTTTTTTTACCCTTGTCTTTATTACCACCACTGGAAAGGGTTATATTATGAGGTAGCTATATTTATAGGACTGATAAGTAAATATGATATACTTATCAGTTCTACAAGAAGAGCTACATATGAGAACAGATTAAGACCTATTTTCTCTTTAAAAAACAAAAGTGTGAAAAGAGGTGATCTTATTGAAGTTCACATGAATATATGAGGGATCAATAGGATACAGGACTCCAATTTCATTATCCTAAATTCTGAGGGCAATAGGATGAGACACATAAGAAGTAATTTGGGAACAGAAGACTATGGTAGTTATATTTTTCTATCTGCCTTTATGAAATGAGATGCCATTAGTATTTGTATAATGGAAGCCAACACTTTACAACTCCAAGTGTATAAAAAGGAATTAATAATTTCATGAGAAATAATAGGTGGGTTCATAAGTTTTTAATTTTTCTCATACTGGGTGTTAAAGGATAGTTTTAAACTTGAAGTTTAAAGAATCAAATGGTCCCTCATTGACTGTAGGCCGAGCAGTACTAGTACGCAGAGCTCCACTAGTAGTAGGTCTGATAAGTATATACCCTACTACTAGAAGAGCTACGTTGTCTGTACCATTGTACGTTTACTAATACTATACCACTACCAGTAGTAATCCTAAAACTAAAAAGCAAATAACAGGTGTAATCTTAGGGTAAAACGAACTAAAAGTAAAAATAGAATGGAGATGAAGAAATACCTACCAAATGAAATACTGTTACAAACAATACAATTTACAAATACAGTAGTACGGTCTTGTGTTTACTTGACAATAGTACATCACGAAAGTAAAAGGAAAAAAAAACGTAAAATTCATTTTTAAATTACGATATTTTATCTTCTTTTGTCAGCGAAAATAACGTAACATACTACTTCCTAATTTTAAAACAAAAGAAATTATTCATCAATAAGTAAATTACGGAAACTCACGAAATGACACTGACAGCAGAAATTGTTTTTCATATAAAAAAATTAAAATATGTTATTGTTGTGATTTATTAGCGCAAAGCTTCACAATGGGCTGTCTGTAATATGTCCACGACGGGGACTAGAGCCCAGGATTTTAGCCTTGAAATTACCTCTGACTCACAGGAAAACTAAAAAGTATTATAAAGCATAAAACTGTATTAAACATATTTAAATTAATTACATTATTCATCACATCTTTAGACTTTAAACACACACTTAAAGCAAAATATAAAATTTATTAAGCATTACAATATTTATGTGTATTTATTCATTTACCATGGCAGGTATTTTGATTTAAAACTTTTAACCTTAAGTCAAATTAGATTTAAAAATTAATTTCGACCCAGGGCCAAAAACAATAGGGGGTATTCAAAAACAATTATCTCTTCACTCCACTCATGCACTAGATAGATTGCGAGTGGTATAAGTGACAGTGATAATAATAATAAAATTATTCACGTGGAATTTAAATCTGGTTAAGAGGACTGGGATGGCTCAGATCAAGATAATTGTAAGGTTATGTGTATCAACTAGACTCAACAACAAAAAATTATAGAAAATATAATGTGTCTATTAACGTGAAAATACCACATAGTTGTTGGAAATAGAAATTTTGGTGATGTGTCAAAGACATTATTCCATAGTTTCTTTCTCTTTTTTTTCTGCTCACATGTGCATTGCCCTTACTCGAACTTTTTGATAAAAGTTTAATGAATACTTCTATCTTAATGAGCTTATCTGACCTGAGAGGCATCGTGCTACAGAAACCATAGGTCACTACCTGGAGTAATTCATTGTTACTGTGTTGCCCTGGACCAAGGAGTGATTACTCGTTCAAGGGTAAGAGTCCTTTGGTATGGCCACTGCGCTGTATCTCCAACCTTTAGGAAATCTCATGCAGCTGTCAGCCAATAATATATGGGAGAAAGATTTCTGATGGCCTCACAGATCCCTATAAGTAAGATTAAGCAGATTTCTCATCCAACGTTTAAGGGTACAGTCATATGTGCCACTTTCTAAATTATTTCAGACAAGTCACTGTCTGAAAAGATTGGATTCAGGAACAAGCAATGCAATGCTTGATGCTGAATTTGTATGATTCAATGCTTGACTCACCCAAGCGCTTGGATAAGGAGGAAAGAGCTGAAAGTATTTATCTGGCTATGCACGATAGCTTTCACTCTGTATGAACTGAGGACTGTTTATGACAAAACATTATTGATATTGTTACGACAGCGGAAGTCACGTGAAGCTAGTAACACGTCATGAACTTCTAGAAGGATCCTGTCCCTTCCTGAATGCTCGAGAGGCTACTAGATATCGGTATTATTTTATATGTAAGACGGTCAAGACGTGACGGCAACAATGTAATGTGTAATTGAACTGCGGACACAGAGAGAATATATTTGAGTCGAGCACGTGAGATGTTCATTGTGAATTATAGCACGACTATGGAAATTAAGTGTATTGCAAAGTTGTGTTCAGAAATAATAAACCAGTTTTATTTAAGAAAGGACTTGTATCGGTAAAGTTTCTTCGGAAAGAATTTTTACGGAAAATTAACTAACGACCGGAAGCGTAACAAATGGTGTCAGAGAGTGGAATAAAAAAAAATGGAAACGAGAAGCGGCAAATCAAACTACAGCTTAGCAGATTTGATGCCAGCAATACAAGAGCAACAAAAGAAACAAGTAGAACGAGAAAAGAAACAAGAAGAGAGATTACAGCAGCTGTTGGAGGAAAAAGATGAGAGACAACAGCATTTGCAAGCAAACCTGCAACAGTGGCAGCTCGAACAGCAAAATAAACAAGAAGAGAGATTACAGAAGCTGTTGGAGGAAAAAGAAAAGAAACAAAAAGAGGGATTACAGCAGCTGTTGGAGGAAAAAAGAAAAGAAACAAGAAACGAGAAGATAAGCAAGAAAAAAATTACAGACAGACTGTTGGAAGAAAAAGAAAAGAAACAAGAAGAACGAGAAGATAAGCAAGAAAAGAGATTACAGCAGTTGTTGGAGGAAAAAGAAAAGAAATAAGAAGAACGAGAAAAGAAACAAGAAGAGAGATTACAGCAGTTGTTGGAGGAAAAAGAAAAGAAACAAGAAGTACGAGAAAAGAAAAAAGAAGAGAGATTACAGCAGTGGCAACTAGAACAAGAAAGGAAACAGGAAGAAAGTCTCCAACAGTTGCAAGAAAATCAACAACAGTGGTAAGAAGTACAAATGGAAAAAATTAGTAAATTTCAAAGCGAATTAAATACATTAAAGGAGGATACATTAACCATCGACTTAATTAGCCCCAGACAATGCCAAGCCCCTTCCAGACCCCGCAGCTAAACCCTAATGCAGACATCTTCAATCCTGTTAGAAGTCACATCCCAGATATGAATGTCAGCAGTAGGGGTGATCCAGTACAAAGGAACCCACAGGAATTCGATGGGAAGGCACCGTGGGAAGCATATAGAGCACAATTTGAGCTACTGGCAGAAATGAATGGATGGACAGAGGAGCAGAAAGCAGTATATCTGGCAACGAGCTTGAAGGGACAACAACTGGAAATACTTGGACAGTTGTCAGCAGATGACAGACACAACTATAGAGCACTGGTAGTGGCTCTAGAGCTCAGGCATGGAACTCAAAATCAGTCCGAAGTCTACAGGGCTAGGTTTAGGACGAGAGTCCATGCTAAAGGGGAGAGCCTGCAAGAGCTGGCACAGGACTTAGAAAGTATGGCACACAAGGCTTACCCAACTGCACCACCCGACCTCCTCAAGTTGTTGCTGAGAGATCAGTTTTTAGACGCCTTGGACAGTCCACAACCGAAATACAAGTGAAGCAAGC
>NW_013668832.1:63327-66586 GCF_000517525.1 Limulus polyphemus
TAACAAACCTGGGCACAAGAGAGCTCAACGCTAGCAACTTCAACACAGGGGAGATGCTACAGCAGGAAAGGCTGCTACCCAGAAAGGTTGTTGGAACTGTGTAAAGCAAGGACATATGAGGAGCCAATGTAAGAAGAATATTACCAACAAGTCAGCCTCAAGGAGACCAGTAGTGGTTGGTGTTGAGGGACACTCACCAACCCCCATTGTGAAAATCCCAACAGCTAGGTGTAAAATGCCAAACACACACAGTGTCTATGTGACAGGAAAGCTGGATGGCTAAATGTGCAACTTTGTCATAGATTCTGCGTCTCAGCAAACTCTTGTGAGCATCAAGGTATTAGATCACGAAGGAGTACCAGAAGCCATACATAAGCTTTGTGGTGTGACAGGACATTCTGCAAGGTTGTGGGGACCAGTGTGGGTAACTATTGAGCTCATGGGCATAAATGATAGACACAAAGTATACTTAGCTGACATTGAAGACGAATGCATATTAGGATTGGACTACTTACTACCGAGGAAGTTTGTAATTAATTTTGATAAAATGACATTTGGGAACAACAAAGGCCAAGTTCCAGTAACTGTTAAAAGAAAGGTTGAACTAATTAGGTGTCATCAAGCTGAAGTCAAAGTGACTGAAGGAGTTGGTGATGGTGAAATGGAACCAGATATAGATACTAAATCAGAGCATGAAGCCACTGGATACACTCCAGTAAAGTTGATGTTTGGTCGGGAACTTTGGTTGCCAGTGGATCTGTAAACAGGACGCCCACCTTATGAAGAGTTGCCTGAAAATGTGTCAGATTTTGTGAAAGTGTTATCGGAAAGGATGGATGATATTCACCATCAAGTGCGTTCAAACTTGAAAACTGATGTGACTGTTACCGATGATAGGACATTTCCTGATGAAGCAAATGAACCCCACTTGAAGCAGAAGCCAACGAGACGGAGACACGTACGGAAGAAGATACGTCGTCACGTAAAGTTAAGAGACTTTGTTGAATTTTAATTTTGTGTTTGTAAATTCTGTACATTTAATTAAATTATTGTTAATTGTTTATTGGTTTAATGTAAGTGGCTATTGTTCGGGACGAACAATACTAAGGAAGGGTCAGTGTTACGACAGCGGAAGTCACGTGACTCTAGTAGCACGTCATGAACTTCTAGAAGGATCCTGTCCCTTCCTGAATGCTCGAGAGGCTAATAGATATCGGTATTCTTTTATATATTAGACGGTCAAGACGTGACGGCAACAATGTAATGTGTAATTGAACTGCGGACAGAGAGAGAATTATAGCGTTTGTTATAGCGCGACTGTGGAAATTAAGTGTATTGCAAAGTTGTATTCAGAAAGAATAAACCAGTTTTATTTAAGAAAGGACTTGTATCGGTAAAGTTTCTTCGGAAAGAAATTATACGGGAAGTTAACTAACGAACGGAGGCGTAACAATATATTAGAATTTTGTATGTATGGATTATAGATATTTGTAATATAAAGCTGGTATTTTTCATGAAATGTGAATAAAATCATCAGACTGTAATAAACAAGATGTGTTTGTTTGTTTGTTTGTTTTTAATTATGCACAAAGCTACACAATGGGCTATCCGTGGATTCTAGCGTTGTAAGTCCGCAGACATACCGCTGTGCCACTGGGGGCCTTTCGATTGTTGACAACAGATTTGTGTATTTTTGTGCAGTTTTACTTACCGAGAACTCTTCACGCTCTCTTTCAAAGGCATAGGTGGCAAATTAAAAGTTTGGCCCAAGGTCTATTTGACAGAGTAAAGCGAGGGAATGTGCGGCACAGGCGCATGTATTACGACTGGGGTCTGGGACTCTCCTTAGGGCCGTAGAAGCTCTTGAGTTCTAGCTTAAGTTTTATACATTCTCCAATTTTTCCTGAGAGTAATTTTCCTAGTTTTTATGTATATTTACTGGGTCAGATTGAGAAGTGGGTTGTCTGGTCTCTCCCCCCCCCCCTTTATCCACGTTATCTGACACCACTATTTTGTAACTTTGAAGCTAACTGTCATTTTTGTTTGTGTTGGTGCCGTTTGGCTTTGGTCTATAATTTAGTTAGGTATTTGTATAAGTGATTAAATATTATATAAGTTGCGCTAAAGGATAGTGGAGCACAGGTTCTTATTTATAGTATTATTCATTATTGTAAGTTAGTAAAGTTGAGTAGACTTGAGAGTTAACCAATTGTTTTACATTTTAACTTGGACGTTCTCTTGCTGTGAGGATAAAAATCCATTATACACTTTAAATAAAAGTCCAGAGATACAGCTTTGTAGTAGATTGTATATTTTTTGTTTAACTGTGTTATAACGTTTTAAACACTCGTGTAGCCATCATGAGGTAACTGTCGTTTATTGTATGAAATAGACACAATAGATTAGTATTACCTGATAATGGCCACACGAGTGGTCGAAACGATGTCATAAAGTTAAAAAATAAAAATAAACAATCCACTAAAAAGCTGTGGACTAATATTTTTACGCTTTCTATTTATAATTCTTTTATTCTTATATGTTAGGCGGGAAGAACACACATTATCAAGGTTTAATAATATATTTATCACTCTTACAAGTCACACATTTTTTTGTTTATAATACATACCTAAACACACAATCACATGCTCAATATTGTATAATAATGCTTTGTTGTTGGTTTTTGTAAAGTGTCAAAATTTATATTAAAGATTGGTTCCTTGGGCAAATTTGTGCATCCTGTGTCATTCTTTGCGGCCTAATCATCACAAGGCGCACACGAGATCTGCGGACCTCCTGATTTTGCGGGCTTGGACTTCTCTGCTTGATACCAAAATACCTCAAGATACCCAAATCCTTTTCTCCACACAGATACACATAATTTTCTGTTATTGCGTCTGTAATAAAGATTATTTTCATTGTCATTTAAACATATCCAGTCAGTTTATTTTTACATTTAGATTACTCCCAAATATCCTGTTCGACCATGCCTATCTAATACTTGGCGCGGAAATCAATTCACCCGAGAATACCACATGTGATGTGAGATATATTATCATTCGAACTATGGAAAGGATGAAACCTAGCAGTACTGTCGTGTTTATTGTTTTCTCCGCTTGAAAATAGTTGGAATATTATTTTTAAGCTATCTTTGCGCATACAAAAATAACTCTTGAAGACAATTAACATTTTAACATATGGCTTCTTTTTCCAAACCTTTTATATTATATCTTTCTCACAACAATAATTTTGTTTGTTTGTT
>NW_013668832.1:67217-69384 GCF_000517525.1 Limulus polyphemus
GAGCACAATGGTTTTACTGGCGAAACCATGGTCGTAATAAATGATGTATTTATGAAACGTACAATTGTCTTGTTTTTCCTTAATTCTATAATATTCTTTTTCCTTTGTATGATTTGTTTTTGTGTATAACGCCATCTATGATTTATTTCATGAAGGATAGTACGTAAGTGAATAATATCAAACTGTTTTATAAATTTATTGGTTATATTGTATTTCATGTGTTTAAGATACTTAAAACATTTTTCGGGATGTTTATTTCCTCTGTTTGATGTAAAATTAAGTAGATTCGCAATTGCATATGTGTATATTTTCAAGTGATTGTTTTGTATGTGTAACTGTAATTGAGGCTAGGCTGTAGGCAAAAACTTTAACTTGGCTTCTTATTTGATATAGAAGCCAACGCGAGTCACACCCAATAGGCTTTTCTATTAGCCAGTGGTCCGTTTACCCGTCTTATGGATGGGTAGTTGTCTGTCATTTCGATATTTTTTAAGCCTTCTTTTAAGTATACTGTATCCACCACATTTGAAGGGAACCTATACCCGAACGACCCTTAATATTAGTGTTACTGTTAGAGACTAAGTAAGAAAGTAAAACCAAAAATGTAACCTCTTAGTGAGTCTTACTTTGCCAAAATTTGTACTTATGTCCCATTGTTTTACTATTCTTACCATTATTAAAGACGAAAATACATTGATACAATGTATTTCCTTGATAATTTTAAACACTTCAATCAGATTCTTTCTTCTAACTTATTTTTCAAGATATTGATTGTGATGGTAATATGAAGTAATCCTACAAGCATCATTTATCAGAATGTCACTTTGCAAGTAGCATGTTTGGGCTGTTGTCACAGTGACCTTGCAGATAGCCTAGAAACATTGGTATAACCATCAGTATCAGTGTTGAGCATGGTTGAAGGAATTATGGGTATCAAGTTCTCCAGATGTGATAGAAAGGTGAGAATTTATGGAATCAGCAGTGTGGAGGTTGTTTAGGTGTTTTCCTGGGTTGATGACTTTAAAGAAACTTTTTGGCAAACTAACATAACATTAAAGAACAAGAAAGGACATTCTGGTCCATCTAGCCTGCCCATCGACTAGATCAAACTAAACACTAATGACCTCAAAACCAGCCCTTCTTATCAGGCTTTCCTATCAAATACTGGCTGGATACCTGGCAGTCCAAAAATTTGAATAATGATGAGCTACAACAATAATAATAATAGTAATGATGTGATAATAATTAAAAATAATGACAAAAATTGTAGTAATAAATAATACTGATAATATACTAATGACAGTTTCACAAAAATGATATTATATATACAGTTGGACCCTCAGTTAAACAAGTTTGAGTTATACTGATTCATGTATACATGCTTCATATAACATGACTAAAGTTTCATTTCTCACATTTATGCAGTAGAGCAGTTGTTCATTTAGAGTATTATTCCACAAGATGGGATAAGAAAAACTTGGATAAAGGAAAATAAAGAATAAATTGACACGTTTAACTGAAAACTATTTTAGTTTATTAATGCATTGTTTCAATCAGATGCTCTTCATCAGGCAATGTAGAATGTGCTACAATGGAATTATGCTAGAAAAAAAACCCCAAAAAAAACATGTTATGTTAGTCTCAGTCATGAGAAATGCACCATTCAATAAATTAAAATGAGAAAGTCTTGAATGCCATCTTATCCTCCAACTTAACACTAAGTCTCTTTGTGGTTTAAACAAAAGATTTACTTTTAAATAATTACTAAACTCCATCAACCATTCCCTTAATTTATCCCCTTTCTTTTCATCCCTCATCTTTTCTCTAGATGTGTTTACATAACCTTAACTCTCCTTCTTTAACCTTATCTTTGCAAAAGTTTTCTCCTTGTAATTTCATCAAGTTTTAACTTGCAAGTAAAGGTTTTAATAAGGCTATTAATTCCATTATTTTGTGTTTAAATATCCATTTGTTATGAAATAAGGTTATTAAATCTTGTTCCAGGTCCCTATCCCCTTATTTTCCTATAGAATTAATGCCTCTAGTTACATGGTTTCAAGTTACACAGTGTTTTTCAGGAACGTATTCCCCATGTAATTCGGGGTTTGACTGAATAAAATATAGATTATAATATTGGAAGATTTTCAGTATTCATGATAGTTGAATT